>NC_056729.1:1807419715-1807719715 GCF_019279795.1 Protopterus annectens | reverse complement strand
CTCATTACAACCTGTGTAGGCAATTTTAATTTTCCTGCTTTAACTTTTTGAGGAGGAACTATGTCAGCTATTGCATAGTACAACAGTCCTGTGTCTGGTGTTACTTCTTTATAAAATATCAACATTTATGTTGAATATGATTACTGAAACATTAGCAAATTAAGTCACAGACCAGATCACACAGACAGGGGCACTACCATAGAGTACATGAAATCTAATTAGATATGAAAAAATGCTTTGAAAATGACATCCTACATGAAATGCTTCCTTCTCAATGCTATAATGAGGAAATAATTATGGATTTAGGATACATATTTAATCAACAACTAGATTTTTATAAAAGAGATGAATAAGAAACCACAGCTGATATGAAAACTGTTACTCAGCAACTGCAATGATGGCATAGTCATGGTTGTATTCATGATACATAAAGATCAGAAATACCTGTTGGTAACATAATACAATATTTAAAAACTCTCTATTTTATTGAGTCACTTTCTTCCACCGCCTCATTGTCTATTACAGCTGTAAGCTAGGAGTCATATGTAACACTAGCTTGCATTGATTTGGTTCAGCTTCATGTCTCTGCACTTAACAATATCTATATAATCCATGGAAAGCCCTCATGACAGCTGAAAATGATCAACTAATATTTTTTACTAGTAAGTTTCTTGTGAGCAATGTCCATATAACAAGCTTGTTAGAGTATGGCTCATATAACAGTACTCATACTTGACAAGATTTGGAGGGGGTCACATGCTCAAAGAAATGTCCATGAAAATTCATACAAGGTGACTAATGCTTTTTATCCCATTTTAATATGTTGTCACTCACGGTTTCAGAACTTATAGAAAGTATGCACTTTGCATCTAACTACAAAACCATTGTCATTGTTCTGTGTGTGTGTGTTTGTGTGGGTGTGTCTGAGTTTGTGTGAGTGTGTTTGTGTGTGCATGTGTTTCTCTAGTAACATATATAGGTATTTCCATATTTATACTCTCATAATATATATTCATCCTGCTATGTATTAAATGTCTTCAGAAAGTGAGCATCCTTTGCCTACAAATCATGCTTTCTGCTGTAAAAGAGGTCCATGAGGTTCTTAAAGCTGCAACAGAGGCATGGGTTATTTAGCGACAGAGCGCTTACAGATTATAACTCCTCACACGACATGTTCTTATCAGCTGGGATGTGCAAACTCTGAGAGATTTTATGGCAGTGCATGAAAAATGAAACTGTCAGAAATGGTTAGGTGCTTTCAGCAAAGGATTCTGCACTACAAAGATTCTCTGTATTAATGCTGTAAATCACAATCCTCGATATATAGTGAAATATTTGTGAGTAGTGGGTCCTATATATTATAGCAGTTCTTCACCAGCTGTCATTTAACACTGGAGTCCATGTGCTACAAAACAATATGATTGGTTGCTTTGCAAAGCTATTTTGTTTTATGTTCATGAAATATATTTCAAAAATCCACCTCCTGAATTTTACTCTTGAGATTAATTTTTTGAAATTCATTTTGAAGACTCATAACAATCTGGTTATGATCAGTGACCCATTCATAAATCTTTGTATTATATTTTCCTTATCTGCATCTCGTAATGTGTTCTCAACACCCAGTGCCAAGGAAAGCTACCTATAAAAAACAAATGTCAGCTGGAATTCTGATCCTATGAATACTGAAAATGCACTCAAAATATGTTATCTGTTTAGGAAGCTACTGCTGTATACTATACAAAGCAAACTGCAAAGTAGCATCTGTCTGAGATGACTGTTCATTTGAAATGGTAAGAACGTGAATAAATTACCCCTGAGATTCATTAATATTCGAGTAGGCTTCGCGCTAAGCCTACACGATTTAAGTGTGTTAGCATGATGAGCAGCAGCGTTAATTGAATATGCATGCTGCTCATCATGTCTACACATTTGCAAGCAGCTTTTCATGGCCAGCAGTAGCGTTTGTAGCCATAGAAAGGTGGTTGCAAACACGAGCACAGAATGCAAACAAAATGGCTTGCCTATAGGCAAACCTAATATACGAGCATGTGCTGTAGTCCAGAAATACTAAGGACGACTACAGTGAAAGAATTCTGAAAGACGGAAAATGAAGTGGGGAATTGTACACAAATAACATTGGTTGTACTGTAGAAGTATTTAAGACGGGATGGGAAATGGGGAATATTTATTCAGATACTGCAGGCAAGGTGCTGATTTGTCAAAGAAACATTTGTAACATAAATACTGCCACATTGATGTAATGATAATTAATCTCAATAACAATGCTTGATATATGCACATAAATAAAAACTGACATGCTAAAAAGTGATGTGAGAGGGGCATAAAGCTACAGTTTAACAAAGGGGAGTTAATGTGATATACACGTTAATAAAATGCTGAGTTGAGATAACAGTTAACAAGGACAGTAGATACTTTATGGGATAAATGCATACATTGCAATTATTGCACATGAGCTACATATGCAGAGAATTTATGTATGCTATCTGAAACCACTGCTGTATTCTCCATTTCAGCATGAATGTGCAAGAAGAAATTAACCTTAGATCCATTGAGTCATGTACATCAGAAAGGGACATGTTTTTGCCAATAACTGTTATTTGCATCCATAGGAAAGGGGTTTATCACTTATAAACATGTAATAGGAAAACATGTGTTGTATAGCCATGTAAATGCAAAATGGAAAAATAATAACACTACCCATACAAAAGTGACACATGACAACACAGGTCTGATGACATTTCATAATTTCAAGTTTTCCATTGTTAAATGGCACACATCTCGTACATCATTGTACTGGGCATGCTCACAAGGAATTACAGGGAACAGTGACGTAAGAACAAATCAACAACACCAACACACAAGAGAGTGTTATATCAGAAGCCCAGTCACACTTTCTGATGATCTGATAGCATGCCATATAGCAAGGAATGTTTTATATAAGCCCTAATCTGACATTAAGCTGGAGAGTGTCAAGAAAAGAATTGCAGTATTAAAGAAATGTTTGGATGAAGACATGCAAAGCAGAGCATAATTATTTCAAAAATAAGTAATACCTATGAGCAGTGAACATTCTCAACTTGTTATTTTTGAAAACATGCCAGGACAGATATCAGAGAGGTACATATCGATTGTGGATGCCATAGAAATATGCATATCAGTTGCGTCATGAGGAACACCCTCAAAGGGTAGGATCATAGGAGATAAATTGGCTAACAGCCCTAGAGGCTATTTCTCAATTATAAATGCCCACAGGCTAGAATGGCATTGATATATGCCTGTGACTTGGGGTATGTGCAAACTGCCCCTGTCCATAAAGGCCACAGGCAACAAGACAGGATGGACTTATGATTTCCTATACATTGGTCAGAATTGCATTTGAATAGGCTTAGGGAAGAGCTCTGCTTCTCATGAATGGGGAGTCTTTTGCAGAGAAAGGGTAATCTCTGAGACACTCACTTATCCCCCCCAACATGTTTTATTTGTCACAGACAAGGTTTAGATCCTTAGATTGGGTAATTCTAGTGCTGTTTGTTTTGTGAATATGTAGCAGATCCATGAGTGCCAGATCAGGGAATGCCTTGTAGGTTAGACATACATCACCCCTCAGTAGTCTGTAGGAGACCAAATACAGGGACAGGGCTTTGAGGCTGTATAAATAGGGCATATTATTTATACCTTCCATTCTTTTAGTGAGGAACCTCTGTGGCCACTCCAGATGTTGCAAATGCTTGGTCAGGTCCATGGCCAATGGTGCATTGTACTCGATTGTATGAGGGCCGAGTACAGTGGGACTATGATCTCCTTAGATCTGGATTCCATGCCCTTACTTATAAGTTGTACCATGTAGAAAGTTTTTTCACTAACACAGACACATGGTGATCAAAGTTTAGGTTACTGTTAACCTGAGTTCCCAAGTCCCTTACCACTGAGTCTACTCTTAGGAGAGTGTTATCAGTGTTGTAATTTGCAAGGGTAGTGATCTTCCAAAGAGTATAATTATGCATTTTTTGTATTGAGTTTTAGATCACAGTTCTGGCAGTAGTTATTTGTCTGTGTCAGACCTTACTGGAGGATATCTACATCTCTGGGAGATGCAAAGATTGCATCCACCTTGCAGTCATCAGCAAATTTGGTCAGCAAAGGCCCTCTACATCTACCATGATTTCAGAAGTATATTCCAAAAAGGAAAGGTCCCACTATCAAGCCCTGTGGAACTCTTGGTGGAGGTAGATTCCCTCACCCTAACCTCATGTGTTCTATCTGTGAGGAACTTGGCTATCCATGGGGTGACATAGGGATTTATGCCTAAATTTGTGACTTTGTCTATAATATTTGAGTGACATAGTGTGTCAGATGCCTTTGCCACAAAGCCCCACAAAGGGTTTACAGTGTGACGCCCCTGCACCGGCCCAGTAATCAAGGAGCCTCAATCCAACAGCTAGGGGACGTACACACTGGGACGATGACAAGTACACACACAGTAAAGTGCAATTTCCCCTTAAGACCACACAGAGACCACAGTCAGTCTGGGGCTACAGATCCCCAATAAGACTCCCCACTGGCACAGCTATAGGGTTGAGACCTTAGCCAAGGTTCCAAGCCAACTCCTCTAATACTCTCTCTGTCCAACTGGTGTTTTGTGTCCCTGCCCAAGTAGCTGACACCACACACTTTGAGATTTGTTTTACACACAGACACACCTGGGAAAGGCTGGCACAGGTTTACTAGCTATGCCCCCTTCTGCCCAGACTATACAGTAGTTATCACTGCCACCAGAACCCCTACTTATCAGCTACTATAAGGCCCTTACAAAGGGTGTCCAATCCTACTGTGTAATGTTACTATTAATCGAAATGGTAGTTTTGACCAAGCACCAGGTTATTAGGAGTGGCCTGTACAGTGTCACCAAATACATGTGCCAGTACTCTAAGAGCTTAAATATGTCTCACAAATAGCCACAAAGATAGGTTTAAATATATTTAATAATAAATAATAAATGAACAAGACAATACTCAGTAACTCAACACAGTGACTTCAGAGTTCAAAATCACAGGAAATATTTTAAAACAATATTTGCAGGACAGTCTCAAATAAATACAGAAAACATCTAAACTAATCTTTACTATATTCCTATCTATATCTAAAATAGATAGTATGCCCTAAATCTTACTTACAGACAGGCAAGTACAGATGACGATGATGATGAGTGGATATTCTTGCTAGGTCCATGATAAAGTACAAAATGCACAGTCTCTCTCTGAGAGAGTTCTTAAATCAATATCACATTTTACTGCTGAATTAGCCTGGATGACATCACTTTTTTGTCACCTCACTTCAGCTTCAGGCTAAAACAGAAACTAATAGAATTTAACATCTCTGTGTTAAAAAATAGATATCTCTCAAATGTTTGCAGATCCTGGAAGTTGTAAAACAATTAAACACTTTGCATTTTAAACCTAGTAATTACTTTTCCTCCAAGAGAATACAAAAACTTCTAGCTTTAGACATTGTGTCTGCTTCTGCATTGAAACTGAGAGATAACATCTCTTGTTTATGGCCCAGCTATAAAGTAACTTAACCTCAACTATTCTTAAGTTTTGAAAGTTAATCTTCTATGTTCCAGCAGGGTATGCTGTGGTTACATTCTTGAAACTCAGTACATAATATACAGTACTGTATAAATCTTATCAATATTCACAAATGACAGAATTATTTGCAAAATTCCAGATAGCTGGGCTGGCAGCATGATATACCGCATTTTCCTATCATAAGGGGTATGGATGCTGTATCTTGTAGGACAAGGCCTGAAAAATGTGGCCCTCTGACTGTGCCATAACTATTTTCTGTGTGTAAGCCACTGCTGTCTGACACAATTGTCTGACAGACAGATGTTACCAGATTCAAACCCTTGTCTATGATACTATCTCTCTACAAATATCTTTACTGACTGCATGTGCCACAGGAAATAGCAATGGAGGTTCATAGGTTCATAGGTTGGTACTAGGCTATCCGCCCTAGGGCCTATACAAGCCTAGCCATAGCAATTTCCTGGCTATTTCTTCCCACAGTATTTACTTCCCTGAACCCCTGTCTAGCAGGGTGACTGACATGATCCCCGGGGTGAATTTCCTTTCTCCCATCCAATCATCAAGGTTTCTTTTGAAGAGGGCCAAAGAGGCGCTCTGCTTGACATGTATGGGCAGTCTATTCCAGAGTCTGGGGAGTCTCTGAGTCAGGAGCCTATCCTTCCAGCATGCTTTGTTCATTGTGATGACAAGGTTTAGATCCCTGGAGTGTGTGTCTTGGAGGGATTGGGATTTCTTTAAGTGTAGCATGTCCAACAACTCTGGGTTGGACATGGCCTTGTATGTTAAGCAGAGATCACCTCTGAGTAGATGATATGTGCCACAGTATAGGTGGAGCTTTTTTTAGATGGTCAACATAAGGCATCTGCTTTAGGCCTGTGATTCTTTTAGTGAGGTATTTCTGCGACCTTTTCAGTTGTTGCTGATGTCTTGAGAGGTACATACCAAACGGGGCGTTGTATTCTATAATGGGTCTAATGAGGGATGAGTACAGTGGGACAATGACCTCCTTTTTTCTGGGTAAAAACCCTTAGTGATGAGGTGTGTCACATCGAAGGATTTCCTGACTGTTGTGGTGATGTGGTTATCGAAGGTGAGACCACTGTCCACCTGTGTCCCTAAGTCTCTTATCACACTTTCGGTGTTTAATGTACTGCCACCTATGTGGTAATTCGTGGGTACATGTTTTTTCCCAAAAGAGATAACTATACATTTCTTGGCACTGAGCTTGAGCCCATGCCTCTGGCACCAAGTATCTGTTTCTGTAAGGCCCTTTTGTAGAATATCCACATCATTTGGGGATTCAATAATGGCTCCAAGTTTGCAGTCATCTGCGAACTTTGTTAGCCAGAGTCCCTTAGTGTTGGCCTGTATGTCAGAGAAGTAGATGCCAAACAAGAGCAACCCAGGACTGAACTCTGAGGTACTCCACTTGTCACTTGTCTGGAGCTGGATTTGGAGTCGGCTACTTTTACAGTGTGGGTTCTGTCAGTAAGCCAGTTGGCAACCCATCGAGTGATATAGGGATTAATTCCCAGCTTAGTAAGTTTATCTATGATTCCAGAGTGGGGGATGTTGTTGAAGGCCTTGGCGAGGTCCAGATAGGCTGTGTGGACCACCTTACCCTTGTCCACGGCTCTGGAGACTGATTCGAATAAGTCAATCAGGTTCAGAAGACAAGATCGGCCCTTCACAAACCCAAACTGCATGGGGTCCAGTGTTTGAAGGTTGCCAATGTCTTTGTTTATAAGTTCTATGATAATATGTTCCATGGCCTTTCAGATCAGGCTCATCAGACTGATGGGGCAGTAGTTCCTGGGATCCAAGATGGATCCCCCTTGTGGAGTGGGATAACTGTAGCTGTGTGCCACTCAGTGGGCATGAAGCCTGAGGTGAGGCTATGATTGAACATGACACTTAGGTGAGGTGCCAGTTCATTTTGTAGTTCATGTAATAAACAGCCTGGGATGTTGTCTGGTCCCATGGATGCTGTATTCTTAGCTTTGGAGAGTGCATTTTTTTACCTGTGTGGCCATTATTACCGGAATTTGGCAATCTTTCTGTATTGAGATGGGCCCTTTAGGGGGTGAGAGGGGGGTGAAGTTTGCACTGAATCAATCTGCCAGGATATTGGCAATATATTTAATGCCATTCTGTTGTAGCTCAGAGCAGATCTGAGCATTGCTATTTAGATTCTTGACATAGCTATAGAATGCCTTGTGGCTGTCTTTGGAATCTTTGGCAATTTTATTTTCGTAACTAGCGTTGGAGGATTTTATGAGGGATCTCAGCTTCTTACTAAGGCTGATAAGGGAGTTTCTTGCATCCTGAGAGTTTCCTCTTTTCTGCAACAGTTTCTTCCTTTTGTTGTAAAGTTTGTTTATGGAAAGGGGCTACCAGATTGGCTTCATTTTTTTGGTGGAGAGCATCTTGGTTCTATTGGGGATGGCACGATTCACGCACGAGTGGATGTGCTCGTACAGTGCCTTAGTGTACAATTCAGCAGTCGAACTTTCAGTTCCCATCTGCATGGGTGTCATGAGATTTGTCACTTCTGACTTGAGTGGCATGAAGTTGGCTTTGGAGAATTAATTTACAGAGGTTTCTTTACTGGGGGGTGGGGGGGGGGTGGGGGTGGGATGTGGATGTCAAGTTTGATTCGCTTATGGTCAGACCTGACTGAGGGGGTGACCATAGGTGTGGAGCATAAATTTCCCATGTTGGTAATGACCAGGCCTAGGATATTGGAGCCCCTGGTGGGACTAAGGATTAGTTGATGCAGGGCATTGGAATTTATGAATTCCAAGATCTGTTAGGCAAAGGTGTTGGTGCATGAGTAGTTTTCCGAGTTAATGACAGGGTAGTTGAAATCACCCAGTATTAGGGTGTTTGGTTGTATCTTAATATTTTCCAGTATGTTTAGAAAGGTGTAGTGAGAATCTTGGGGCATGATGGGGGATCTGTACCAAGCTAGAATTTGGATTGCAGTCTTACCTAGTGTTAGTTGCACCTGGAGAATTTCAGACACATTGTATTGGGCAACTAGCCTGGTGTTGTGAATATCCTTGGTGAATATGGACACTCCTCCACCAGTTTTCCGGCCCTTGTTTGGTGGCTGAAAAGTGTGGTAAGAGTTGTAGCCTGGTATTGCAGGGGTGCTCTCTGGAGCCTTGAACCAGGTCTCAGTTACTGCACAGATATCGATGTTCTCCATTTTTAGGGGTGCCTCGAGAGAGTGCATTTTGAGGTTTAGACTTCTAGCACTGATTAACATTACCTTCAGATTTTGCATACTTGTACCTGTTACGGTGGTGGTTTTGTCCTTTGAATTTTGCCTTAAAAAGGCACTATAGGGGTGGCAAGAGCCTTAGCCAGTAACCTGAATCCCAGGGGCGACAGGTGCAGACCATCTCTGTCAAAGAATCGTGGTCTGTCGATCATGTCTTCCCAGGCAGACAGATACTGGATCCCCTTTGACTGACACCAGAAGCTTAGCCAATTGTTGAAGTCAATCATTTTGTCCTTATACTGTGGTATCATTCTGGGCAAAGGCAGGATGCTACTCAGGGCTAGGGTCATACCTGCCTGGGCCACATGATCTGAGAACTCTTCTATGTTTCTTTTCATGTAGTTCAGGGAGGTACATCTCAAGTCATTCACTCCAACATGGACAATGACAGCGTCATATTTGTATTTGTTGTGGAGTGACTTGAGTGTATGTGTTATGTGGTGGATCCTGGCACCCAACAAGCAACTGACTGCAATTTTCTCCTAGCTCAGCCTAGTGGGTGGGACATCAGTGTGCCTGACTATAGAGTCACCTATGACTAAAATGTTGGGTACGTTGTCTTGCCTTAGGGGCTGTTGTTGGGTGGCACACTGGTGTTGTGAGCTATGTGACACTTTGGTTGTGATTGGTGTTTGTTTGCGTTTCAGCTTCAGAGGTCCTTGTTGCTTGGGCAGGTTACTGTTAAGGGCCTCCACATATGTGGGTTTAGTGTTGCTATGTGTGGATGTTAGTGGTGTGTGTTTAGAAGGGCTATGTGTTGCTTGAGGTGTAATGTGGGTTTTAACCTTCTCCTCTTGACTGTCTAACACAATCTTGGGTGGAGACAGCTTTGCTTCCAGTTTGGCTATGTAAGTGCATCTCTCGCAGGTTGTAGTGTTGGGTGGTAGGAGGAGAGGGTTGTCTGTGTACATGAGGCAATTGCTGCATTGCCCCAGTATGCCCAGCTTCACCAGGTGGACAGGAGAAATCACTGGAAGCTGACCCTTGGACATACCTGGTTTGGTGCTTTTTTTTGTACTTTGTACTTTTTGTAAAGTACAAGAGCTGTTTTCCCTCACCTTAGCAAGGTACTCTGCAATTATAGGCTGTTTAATGCCTACGATTAATTTCTCCTTATTAACAAGGAGAGTTGAGTGCTTGTATCAGTTTAAAACTTCCTTGTGCTTTTCAGCAGGTTTTAAGCAAGTGCTAGTCACAGGGATGCTTAAAGGTAAGATGAAAAAATGGTTTATCCTAAACACTGCAGTGTGCACTAGAGGAGTTAGATATGAAAGTAGGTAGCTTAAGTTTTACCTGTCTAAAAAGTTAAGTTTCAGTGGAGAGTCATTATTTTTAAAACAGCAAGATAGACTGAAAGGGGTGGTCACTTTTGTATTCTGGTGCTATGGAATACAGTAGGATGGCCAATAAATTTAAATAGTTGAAGGGGAGTGATTTCACAAAATGATAATTTTGTGCTTACTCACACAAGCCAGTAAAAACAGAGAGGAAATGAGATATATGGTCAAATTAAAATAAGGGGAAGGCAACTAGAAAGACAGTGGTGTTTAAGAACACTTTAAGAACACTACAGTAACTGGGTAGGAGGGTGGGGGGGAAATTCTGACTGACTCACAAGAGACAGAGTTGTGGTCTCTTTTCAAGTTTTAATAGGCAGTTAAAAGCAGAATACAAGTAGAACAAACTAACCTTTCCCTCATAGCAAAGTGTAGCAGAGTCTGGGTGAGCCTTTCTAGTAAAGCTCTGAAATGTTTTATTTTACCCCTTAAGTAGAAAGTTTAGTTCCTAGCTCCACCCCCTTAGTTCACAGATGATTAATTTTAACTGACCTGTTCTATTGACCCATACTAATTTCTGCCTGACTCACAAGAGACAGAGCTGTGGTCTCTTTTCAAGTTTTAATATGCAGTTAAAAGCAGAATGCAAGTAAAACACAAGGTAAATAAAACAAATCACAGTATTCAAAATAGAAAAAGGCAATAAAGTAATACAACAAATAAAAAGCACACTAACCTTTCCCTCACAGCAAAGTGCAGCAGAGTCTGGGTGAGCCTTTCTAGTAAAGCTCTGAAATGTTTTATTTTTACCCCTTAAATAGAAGGTTTAGTTCCTAGCTCCACCCCCTCAGTTTACAGATGATTAACATTAACTGACCTGTTCTATTGACCTGTACTAATTTCTGCCTGACTCACAAGAGACAGAGCTGTGGTCTCTTTTCAAGTTTTAATATGCAGTTAAAAGCAGAACACAAGTAAAACACAAGGTAAATAAAACAAATCGCAGTATTCAAAACAGAAAAAGGCAATAAAGTAATACAACAAATAAAAAGCAAACTAACCTTACAAAGACATACATCTGGAGCGTTTCTCCCCTGGGCCTCCGCTGAAAATTGGCTTTGTTCCAAGTCAGACTTTCCCGGTTAACAAATGTTAAATAAATAAATAAAAAACCTTTCCCTCACAGCAAAGTGTGAAATAATAAAGGAGTTACAAATATAATTTCAACAATCTGATTTAGTCAGAATGCTGAAAAGGAGCTATGCATGTTACTGTCCTCATAACAGTGAGCAGTACAATATCAATGCTTCTTTGTCAAGGAAGCTGTTTCCATCATGTAGTACATGAGTGTGGAAGTGAACTGATTTTGGTTGTTGTGGAAGTTATACTTATCTGACTCTACAGCCCCACACAGACAAGTTCACTTCTGTGAGATTCAGACACCTTACCTATCTAGTTATATAATCTATAAGTCATTGCATTAAATGCACATGTCATAGTAGAAGCCTGGCTACAAGCCTGAGACATACATAATTTTTGAGGGGATGACATCACCACTTCATTGTATAAATGCTGCTATGGTTAAAACTCAATATATTGATGTTGAATGATTGTTCCATGCAAAACACATCACTTGAATGGAATATTACACGTTGCAAGTATGAGTTAAAGCATTCCAATGAATTATGAGCTCTACACAGACGCAGGAGTCACTGCTGTTTGCAAACTCCCTACCTATCTTGTTACACATTCTAGAGATCATTGTATGGACCACAAGCTTCAAAGAAGTCTGTCTTTCATAGTGTTGGAGTGCACTTCAGAAAGAATGAAGTTGTTAGTGTGTTGCAGAGAAGATGTTGGGAAATGTGGGATAAGGGGGTGGTGAAGTCATTTAGCAGTTTAAAATGCTTCTCCAGAGTAGACGTTGATAGAGCACAACTATGGTTAAGGACATGCTCACTTGATTCTATACTTCCCCCATCACACACACACACACACACACACACACACACACACACACACACACACACACACACACACACACACACATATATTTCCCAAGGTGAGAACTGAACCTCCTAACTATGTAGTTGTACAGTTTAGAGAGCACAATATTATTCACAAGAGTCACAGGCAAAGTCTGACTCTTAAGGGGAGAAAGTGCACTTGATAGGATAACCTCATTATTGTGTTGCAGAGCGGATGTTTCTGCTAAAAGTGGGATAAATTGCAGAGGAAGCTGTGTGTAAAGTTAAATGTATTTTCCTTAGGGGAAGTGGATACAGCACCTTTGACACTGAAGCATTATTTACCTATCACTATACTGCTCAGACACACACACACACACACACACACACACACACACACACACACACACACACACACACACACACACACACACACACACACACACGTTTACTGTAGTGAAAATCAAACCATCTCCCTATCTAGTTACACAGTCTAGAGAGCCCAGTATTAGTCACAAGTGCCACAGTCCAAATTTAATGATGTGAAAACTTGTAATTAGTAAAGATTCACTGTTTGTTACAGATGGTGCCATTTATCACAGGTTTTGGGACAAATGCAATGTGTGTGTACAGGACAGTGTAAGAGGATTATGATTATCCCTTGTAATGACATACTTCTCTGCTACGATTCATATACTATCCTTCATGCACATTACATTTCTTTGAGGGACATGTACCTGTTTCACAGTATGGGATGCTAATGACAATCACAGCTGTAAACCAGTGGATTATCAGTCAAACATTCTTTCCACTTCATCCCAGGATGACTATCTTGTCTGATGCTTGCACAATGTGCATTGACAAAACAGACACTTCTTACATAGGACAGTTGTTGCTGTTGTGTCTTTCGGCTTTTCCTGGTTAGGGGTCACCACAGCGAAACTCCGGTCCTCTAATGATTGGCAGTAGATTTTTCACGAACGTCGAGATGCCAACTCGGCGTTCAACCTTCAACGAAGGCACGCCCATTACGCATGTCTTTCAAACACCCACCCAACCAAGGGGAGGACATGCAGACTCCACACAGAAGGCACTCCCCACACTCCAGCCGAGAATCGAACAGGAGAACCTCTTGCTGTGAGGCAACAATGCTACCGCTGCACCACCACGGAATACTTCCTACATAGGACAGTGCACTGTACAATAACAGTGATGGATTATGTGTGAAAAGGTTATACAACATTGTAACACAGTTGTAAGTGTAACCATTAGAGTGCAGACATATATTAGAATTAATTGAGTCAATGTCATTCTTTTCAAAATTCAATACAGACATACAAACATTGTGCAATCTAAACAAAGAATTAGTTGTTGCAACTTTTTTTACTCTTTGCCTAAATCACAGTGTTGCCAAGCTCAGTTGTGCTTCTCATGGGAAAATATTAGTGTGTGAGTAATTATATCTTGAGGTGTTGAACTTACAATGGGAATTAGCAGTAGTCTGTGGTACTCTTTGCTGACTTTCGTGCAAAGAAGCTTTATACTCATACAACCATATGTGAATCTGCTGCAATACAGAACAAGTATATGTTATGGTCGTGGTTCATGTGTCACAATTCACACATTTGTCATGTCAGTAGTAGTTTGTCAATCCTTATATGAAAGCAGGCGTATTATGAAACACATGAAAGACCAAAGATGTTATTGCTAGTGGAAACATGGCTTATGGAATCAAAGAAATTTACTGGATGACACAGAAGTGGTGAGAAGAGGTAGACAGTCGGTGACAGGAATACACAATACAGACATAATAACACGTTAGTTCATGTTTCATTTTTGTACATATTTGTGTTGTGTTATGTTTGCTTTATCAACATGATTATTCAGGCAAGATCTGTACAAGACAGGCTTCACAATAGGGATCAGGCACATTAATATAACAGCAGGATAATGGTGAGCTAAGGAGAGGTGTAGTCAACATTTACATCCACAGGAGTCATACAAAGCATTCAAAAACAGTTTGCTTACATCTGGATTCAAACCTTGAGAGCATTACAAGAAAAACATTTATGCCTTAGTATTATCTAAACAGACCAAGTAGAAAGTCTTATTTCACAAAGTTCCAATGTGACAGCAGATAACTACCCTCTTGATAACTGTAAACTGTACCTTCAACTTGTCAGTTTGTTGAAAACTAGATTAAATGGACTATACATAGCTTAGCACAGCAGTGCAAAGGGCACCAGAGTAATGCAGCTGAAGACAAAAAACTCACAAGAGTTTGCCATAAGCTATGAACTTCCATTTAGCCTCAGTTGCAGTTGGTGCTCAGCGCCAGACATTGTGCAAATGAAGAAGAGGAAGACTATCGTCACGGAAAGAAGATACATAGATGGGGGAGAGGGAGGCATTGACCAAGTAGTTTATGAGAGAAGCAGGATAATGTTGACTCATAATGATATGTAGGCAACAGCTACCCATAAAATAGTGTGCTAAAAACAATCAGTAACACTTAGCTAATACCTGGATTAGAGCCCTTGAAAGTAGACAAAATACATTTAGAGTTCTGAGCATTATCTCAAGAGTTTACAAAGGAATTTCTACTTCAAGCACTTTAAATATCACAATTCAAGGACAGTGAGAACTTACAGAAGCAGAACAGGTGAACATAGAGAGATATAGCAACAATATTTGTTGAGAGACCTGTAGGACTATGTGTATGGTGTGTTACTGTTACTTATTATTACCTCATTATTAAGCTGCCATGCTCCATACAACAAAGTGTGAGCTATAGGGAGAAAGAAGGGCTAGGAGAGTATGACTGACATTAAAACATAAGCAGGATAAAGGCGGCTTACTAAAATGTCCCTGTTGGGGCTGCAATGTTTTTGCTAATGATGTCTTGTTCCACTATTCCAATGTTATGTTAATGTAACCTTTTAAATGGCAAGAAATACAGATGATTACAATTAACTATATTATAGAAACATGAAATATCATAAAATAATTTGACCTACAGTTGTAATCAAACCCATGATACTATGCAAAAATATCAGTCTACAAATAGGGCAATTATCTCACCACGCCACATAGGAACTTCCAGCTCATTACATCCAGCAGTCTAAGCACTATTATAGGAATGGGGTGAGACAAAACATAGTGAGAATTAGATCCATGGCATGTCACATTGTTTTATTTTTTAAGACATTTTTTGCAGTACATAAACAAGTATAATAAATGACTATGTACACCTTTACCACATGCAGATATGATGGGAAGGTGTTAATGTGGCATAAAATAAATAAATCTCACTGCTAGGATATAAGAAATAGCAACCTTTATTTCACTATACCACATATGATATATGTATTCACATGCAATAACTGTACTGACCATAATTTAATTATTCATACCCTTCATTATTGCTGTTAATATTTTATATTTTAGAAATACTAGCCTGTAAAAAAAATAATTGTTGCTTCTGGGTATTGAACCTACACACAATTAAGCTGGTGTTCTCATTGTCTAAAGGACGCAGCAAGAGCTGTTGGAGAAGGCATGCATGCTTGCTATCAAGATCGAGCTACACCTGCTCAAGATTATAGGGAGTGAGGGACTGAAAATACTTATCTGTCTTGCATTTGGACCTGAGACATACTTACTACTTGCATATCTGAGGTAAGTAATTCTCTCCTGGTACACCTCACAGTTTGCTGCTATTTCCTTTTCAACTGTACAGTAGAGGAAAAGAAAAGAACACATATGGAAGCATAACAAAAAACTGTCTTGGCTGTCTAATACATGCTGTATCACTGACTGTTGATGGGTCTGCATACTTGCACAAGTGAGGGGTGCTTGCAGTCTTAAATGTATCCTCCCATCAGCTTAGGAGATCCTGCTTGCACTTTTTCAGGTCACTATAGTGGCGATGACATTGTTTCACAGTGCGTGGAATACCAGTTGCACTACAGACAGCCTTGGCTAAGCTATTTCAAGCCCTAGCCTTATAATTAAACCTGGTATAGTTCACCTGCAGCAGCCTATGGTTGTTGGACTTCATGAGGAGTGCCACAAATATCCTGGACTCCTTAACACCCCACAGTTAAAACCAACTTCTCCATTGCTAACCATGTCTGCATAAGTCAAGCTAACAATATGTTTGCATTCAGGGCCTGCCTTAGCCGAAATGGCGCCCTAGGTGAAGTAGTGCTCTGGCACCCCTTAAGCCCCACCCACACCACACTTGTGAAACACCCTTATTTGAACCACACACACTGGGTCATTCCCCAAGAAAGCCACTCCAGTCATTTCCTTAAATTATTTAAATGCATAGGAAGAAAACGCTACTTTGTAATGCAGTTAAACTGCAGCTACCTTTGCATATGTATTTTCTACTTGAAATACCAGATACAGATCATGGTCAAATAGGGTCCTAGGAAGGGTAATAGACCACCATCCCAGAGCAGCCCCTCCTGCAGCAAACCCCAGCAGCAGCTCCCTCCTCAGCCATTCCAATGTTCCATTATTTGGTTACCTCACCAGTTACCATGCATACTGTTCTATTATTTGCTTCTACAATGATTACAGATATTGAAATAAAATAGCACAAACGCAGATAGCCATTTGTTAAACAAACAATGCAGTCTCACAATGAAAACAGACTTAGCATGAGCAGTAACTTCTCTGCCCTTGAAACTAACATTCATTGAAATGGCAAAACTCACATTCATTGAAACAGCATGAAAACCCACATTCATAGAAAGGCATCTGGTTGGTGGAGAATTACGTTTACCTTTGGGCTGTTTTCAAAATAGACTCCTTGCACACATCTTTTGGGGCCATTCATACATGTATTTATTCTTTGATTCACTTTCCTGATTGTATTGAATTATATTCCTTACAGCACCACTTGTAAGAATATGTTTTAAATTTGTAGTTTTAAACATTCTTTTAATAAGCAATGAAACAAAATGTATGAACCAATAGCTACCCATTTCAGAAAATTTCAACAATAAAAGGCCACTCATGACTTCTGTCATTACAATCCACCAATATTACTCCACATGCACAATCTCTACAGAAGTAAAATCATCTGAAGTCCACATTAAAGAAATGTGTAACTAATGAAGAGGAAGCTACTAGCAAACAACTTTACATATCAGTGTTTTATCTACAGATTCAGTGCCTGCTGCCCTTGAAAAATTAATTCCCTATATTACATTAAAAATTTGGTAAGTTGGTAACATTGCAATAGGAAATAACTAACAAGTTCATAGCCACTTGCTTCTGTCCAACAATACCTCTCATCACCTGGTCCATCACCATCAGAAATGCTCTCTCCACCTTGGGAAAGCATAATTGATAAGTTTAAGGGACTGGCTGCATACTTCTTAGTGCCAAACCAAACATTAGATTTAAATCTATTGAACTAGACAATTTTTTGACTGACCCAGACTTCTGAGGACAGGCATGGTGGCAGTTCAGCTTCCACCTAAGGAAAACCGTTTAGAATGTACTGTATCATCACCGACAAACTGAATAACTAAAGATTCCTAAAAGCCTGCAAAATATTAGACTGACACTATGACTGGAAAGAGAATAAGCAAGCTTAACATTAAACAGCCTTGCATGACTAGTTCTCCATTCAATAAAACGGTACACACTCTTGACTCAAAATGTGGACTGTAAATCAATGATAGTTTTTTTCTTTAAATTTACTAAGGGTTGTAACACTGTATTTTACTAACCTTACCACTTGCTGAAATAGGCCACATTGATAACAAGCAAAATAAATAAGGGGCTTTTTGGTGGAGACTCAAACTTTCAACCTACAATAAAGCAGGTTAAAAAACTATAACATTCAGTGATCAGGGTATTTTTATTCAATATATCAGCACACATAACCCTTTCATATACTGCCACAGCCAATGTTTGTGCTCAGATGAAGTCAGAAATAGTGCTTAAAAGACACCATAGGTTAACTTTTTTGTACTTTTCTAAACATTGTACCCTAAACAGTGTATCATGACCTACCTTGTTGTTATCAATAAAACATATTTTTGTTGACTTTTTTGATCTAAAAAACACTAACATAAAACTGCATAGCTTAAGATCATTCCTATATTGAAATGGCTCACAAAAAAACTGGTTATTATATGACTAATTTCAGTATTTGGAAAATGTAAACTTGTATAAAAAAAACCAAACACACAAAGAAAACACAACCACACTGCTCTTTTAAGCTATAATCATTATCTTATGTAACTAAGTGGTAAATCACAGAAGTACAAATTTTATGAGGACAGTTGAGAGGTATATTGCACACACACAGCTGCTCTCTCTCACATAGCAATGCACACACACATACACTCACATACCTACTTTCTCACGAAGCAACACACACATGCATTCTCTTTCACACACAAACTAGTTTAAATTCCACACACTACTACTCTCTCATACAACACAGAGACACACACCTTCTCTCTCATACACACACCTGCTCTCTCACACAGTAACACACGCACTTTACCTCTCATTCAGACAGAATGACTAATTTAAATTCCATACACATACATGCACACACACATACTTTCTCTTGCATACAGAAACCCGGTTTAAACTACACACAGACACACGCACACACGAATACACTTACTTACCTCCTTTTTAAATGAAACAGCCACATGCATGCACATGGAATTAATCCCGCTCTTGAAGTGCTAGTTTAATTTCCGCACGCCACCATAGAACGTCTTCACATCATTATTGGCATTCGTGCATATGACGCTCATATATTTCTCCTTAAAGGTAGTGGAGTGCAGATTTTTTTTGGTAGTTGTTGAAGACTCCTGGCAACACTGTAGGTATAAAAGTGGGTGGACACTCGCCCCTCACCCTATGATTCCAGCACCCTATGGTTTATTTATAAATTTCAATTAATGTACTTTTCTTATTATGCGTTCGCATAATAAAAAAAGTAAATTAATTTAAATAAATAAATAAATGAACACAAACTGCGCCATTTACTAGGCCGGCCTGTATGGTGCCCTAGGCGGTTGCCTAGTTCGCCTATGCCTAAGGCCGGCCATGTCTGAATTGGCGCCCAATTCAGATCTTGTGTATAACAGCTTGTGCACGAGGATGCACAGCCTTGCCAAATGGATTTGTTTACTTACAAGCATATGGATTCCTTGGCAGACATATTGGCAGTTCTTATATCAAATAGCAATAAATCATCTCTCCTCCAGACATCATCTCTCCTCCAAATGGCTTTGCTCTTGTGCTAGCTCCTCATAACCCATAACCTGAACTAATCTCTCTTCTGCCACTCCATTCCTCAGTAGAATGGTAGTGTTTGACTGTGCTAAAACAAAATATTGTGATACTTGTTGTTGTAGTAACCTACTCTGTTACTGCTTACTATTCAAATGTGTGTATTATTTTTTTAAATTATTGTTCTTAATGTTTTTCTATTCCATGTATGTATTATTCATTGTGGAGCTTTTCTCCCTGGGCCTCCATTGAAAAAAGGGTACCTTTGACCCAGTGGACCTTCCCGGTAAACAAATGCAAATAACTAACTAACTACCCAAATAAATAAATAAATAAAGGTGTAAAAATGGTAGTAAGATTTGCCATGTGTGATGTTCAACCTATTGACACATGTACTGATGTTCATCAATGAAATGCTTAATAGCCTGGCTTGCAATCCTTGGTAATGGGACAAATAAATAGAATGAATTGTTAAATATTTTGATGTTGGGACTCTCCAACAGGTCCTATTTATATCACAGGCAAGGTTTAAGTCTTCACAACAGGTAATTCTGGTGCTGTTTGTTTTGTGGATATGCAGGAGGTCTATTAGAGTGAGAACTGACAATGCCCTTTATGCCAGGCATAGATCTCCCCTCAAAAGCCTGTAGGAGACAAAATACAGGGAAAGGACCTTGTGGCAGTTTGCATAGGACATTTTACTTACACCCTGTATTTTAGTGAGGAACCTCTGTGGACATTCAAATTGTTGGATATGCCTGGTTAGGTACATACCAAAGGGGGGATTGTACTTAATGATAGGTCTGATGAATACCAAATACAGTGGAACAATGACTTCCTTGGACTTAGAAGCCATACCTTTGTTTATAAGTGTATTCATGTGACACTTTCATCCTTCTCATATCTCCTTGCAACATCAGAAATATACTTTGTAGAACACATTATTGGACTTGTATTTAATGACAAATAAGGTGAAGGTGGACTGAAAACAGTTCACATGCTGTTAGCAATACTGTGAATATTTGAGTTTTACTGAACAACACAGTGGTCTAAAAATGTCTGTAAATAGGTATTCAGACCCCTGATGTAAAATTATTGATTAACTGGAGTCAAACCCTGCATCACATGTCTTAGTTCTCACAAATCACTTCACGTATACCTTGTGCCACAGGGATAGTTATCTGAGAGGTGGAATTTGTTCTATAGGTTCATAGCTTCATTTATTAGTACTAGGGTAACTGCCTTTGTAGGCCATTTTAAGCCTAGTCAATTATCCCATGTGGGAATCAAAAGATGTACCTTGTGTCTGTAAGGCAAATATCTTAACCATTATGCCAACCTCCCTATATAAAGTAACAACAATGGCTTCATATATAACTGGCAATATCATTACAGATTGCAAGTGGGATTAGAACCCCTCACACTACATATATGTGGAAAGGGAGTTCAAAGACAGCATCATGCCACAGGAGTCTGCTTGCAAATGCCACATGCTCCACGTCAGGGAAATGAACCCCAGTCTCCCGTATGACAGGTGGGGATACTCACAATTATACTTATGAGGAAGACAGTTACTATTCGCTAAGTAAGTTCCAGAGTGTTGACATTTGTGCACCATTGCCAGGTATGTTTGCAGTACAGAAAGCAGCTCAAATTAATGCTTTTACTTTTTTTCCTGTGGGCTGAAACATATTTGCACTCTGCTCAGCAGCACACAAATGAAAAGGCAACAAAATAACAAATGATATGAAATTATAATGAAAGTAAAAATTAAATATGAATAATACTTTCAGCATTGGCTTGTAACATCATAACTTATGTTATACATCATGACTCATTCAGGTAATGTCAATTATTCATAAATAGGACACACTGGAATTAACATCTCATTTGTAACATCCTACATAAAAATCATACTGATGCACTTTGAAAGGAGATGGTGATACTGCAATGAGTGATATTCAGGCTATGTGACACAGGAACAGGTAGATAACAGGTGCATTTTATGCAGTTATTATTTGGAGTGCTGACATCTGTGTACTGATGCCAGGCTTGTTTTGATACTGACGACAATCTAAATTAAAATGTTCACTTTTTCCTTCAATAGAGAACCATGCTTCACAAATTCAGATGATACATAAAAAAAGCAATATATATTGAGAATAATTGAAAAGAAAGTTTAAACAATAAAAATATGTATGTGTCAAGTACATTAAAATGACATATTCATACTCTTCACATGACCTTACCCAACCAGTAAATTCATTTCTGTGACAGATTATCAGAACTTTAACTTTTATATTTACACTCATGCATATTACGTGCTGTTCTTACTACTGGAAATTTTTGATTTTGCAAAAGAACCACATTCATAGACCAAAATGAGCTTCAATATTTAATATGACCTCCATCAATAAAATGATCTGCAAACATGATTCAAAATGCAGATGCAACTGGATGGGGAATAGGAAATTCATCCATGGTTTGGCACCTATGTCTCTAATTGACCCAGGCAGCCTGTAAATGGTTCAACTCTCAGGACCCCGCTTGTAAATGTTTCACCTCCCAAGCCCCTACTTACACTTATCAAGGGTAACAGAACTTGTCAGAGATTTGGGATGTCTTGCTAGGCTTAAAAAGGTCCTTATGGTCATTAGCCTAGTAAACACCTATGAACTTATATGATGCAGATTGTGTTGACTTTGTAGTCTGGTGTATTTTAACCCTTGTTTGGTGGCGTTTTATTTGTTCATAGGTTCATAGGTTCATACTAGGCTATCTGCCCTGGGGCATTTATAAGCCTAGCCCGAGTGTGTTTGGCTTTTGCCACCCTTTGATTTGAGTTTGCTGTGCCCTTTTTAAGGTTAGTTTACTGTGCCTCTGTCTAGTAGTGACATAGAAGTAATCCCCGGGTTAAACCTACGATCTCCCATCCACTCATCAAGATTCCTCTTGAAGAGAGTCAATGAGGTGCTCTGCCTAACATGGACTGGGATTCTATTCCAGAGCGAAGGGAGCCTCTGGGTTATGAATCTGTCCCTCCAGCATGTTCTATTTATTTCTCTGCTGAGGTTCAAGTCTCTCCAGCGCGTGGTTCTAAGGGATTTAGATTTTTCTGAGGTGGAGCATGTCCATTAATTCTGGGTTGGACATAGCTTTGTATGTCAGGCATAGATCGCCTCGAAGTAGGCGGTATGCAACTGAGTAGAGCTGGAGTTTTTTTAACCAGGCAGCATATGGGATCTGTTTGAGTCCCTTGATCCTCTTTGTGAGGTACTTTTGGAGTCTTTCTAGTTGCTGCAGGTGTCGGGTAAGGTACATCCCAAAAGGGGCATTGTATTCTAGGATGGTCCTGATGAGGGATGAATAAAGGGGCACTATTACCTCACTTGATCTAGATGTGACATATGCCTTTTTTTGTCTAGTTTCACATTTTATTCTCCTAAGAGCACCACAGTACATATGGGATATTGATCACTGTAGAGGCAACATGGACCAAAATTGTCAGTCAGTAACAACTACTAGGGACTTTACAAATTTGATTAATCTAATAAACTAAAACTGTTTCACTCATTTCCTTTATTTTTGTCAGCAAAAGGGAATATGAGGCAGGTGACCACTGTACTTTTGGAGTAACCCTTTCCTTAGCTATTTGCTTCAGTGTTTCTGTCTTCTTTCTTATTCACTTTTATGTTTCTAAGATTTCAGAAAGGAGAGCTAAATGCATATTATGCTATCCACATTATCTCTCTCTCTCTCTAAATATATATGTATACATTTCCCTGGTAGATCTGGAAAACCAGCTCTGCCTGCAGAATGATCACTACAGTTGTTGACCTCCTGCCTTCCTCAAGGTTATAAGTTAGCACCCTGAAGTCTCAATAAACAATGAGGTTTGTTTACAGATGGAGGGAAAAGACAAATGAGTTGTGATATCATCAATTTCCAGTACAAAGTGATAATTCTTTCTTCCAAAAAGTTATGCATTCAGAATTTTCCACATAGCAAACATTTTTATATATATCCTGGAGAAAATATAAATTAAAACACATAAGCCATAAACAGTACAAAACAAGAGGTTATTAATGGATACCTGGGAAGGCATTAACTGATTTAGACATCTAATATTGCAGATAAGAGGACTTCTTTATCCATAGTTGGCTAACTTTGTGGTCTTATTTATTAGTTTTCGTTGTTGCTTTCTGAAAAAAATTTAAACAACTTATCTATACAAAGGATTACATTAATGAGTTAATGTATTATGATAATCGATACTTTATTTAAATGATTATACTTTTTTACAATAGCTGAGTATAAACTAGCACGGTGCTACTGAGGTTTTACAAATGTATGCCCAACTAGCCTTCTTTTTCTCTAAGGCTGTTCCCATATAATTTCCTTTACTTCTAGTTTAGACATCTCCCCAAAGTGTCACTGTCTCAGATGTACACAAGCCCTCTCACATACTATGTGTGAAATTTACAGTTGAAAAAAGATGGCCAGCCTGATATGCTTACTGCAGAAAAGGAGAAACTTACACAGTGCATTTCTGTTAACATTCTCTACAGTATTTATAAGTGAGTGTGGGTTTACCCCTTTAATGAAAGAAGAGACCATCCAACTGGCCTTTGTATAGGTAGGCCTTTAACAGGCTCTTTTAACTACCAAAAGGTGAGAAGGTGAAATCTCCTAGATGACCTCAGAAAAATTTATCTTTCTTTAGATATATAGTCTAGTACACATTGGAAGGAGAATTTGTGTGCAGTCCTGGCATGAATTATTGGAAACAAGATGTTAACTGTGGGTTATTGTCATCTCCTGTTCTGACTAGTCGGAGACATTTTTATGAAACCTGGAAGGTTTAAGATTCAACCTATATTTTTCCTCTCGTATTGCAGAAGTAAGGCTGTCATAGATTTGGACCATGTCCCTTATGCACATCACAATTGTCCAAAATGTCACTCAAAACTGCCTCTGTGATCCTCTTAAAGGCAGGGTTCACTGCCTGTTGCACATCTAATCCAAGGATGTTCTGAATTACATATGAATGCTCCAGATGTGCAAGGCATGGCTACAGGCCATACCTGTTGTCCGCTTCCCAGAACAGGGCATTGACAATTCTACGTTTTGTCTCACCATTCAACTCAAATAAAAAAATCAGCAGTGGTGATGGAAGAAAAAAAACAGAAATAGTAAAAACATCATATGTTATGAAGAAACAGGGACCATGCTAAAATAATAACACATTTATAAAGCTCTTTTATCTACACTAACGTAAATTGCCTTTATATTTATATGCAAGTAGAATAGTGCATTACCTCATCACATCATTATATAAATACTATATATAACTATTTACAAAGTACATAGTACCTCATTTAGTGACTATAATGCTAAAACACTTTAATTTGATCACTGAGACCAAGATATATACCAACATATAGTTTTAACAGCCAGTATAAATCTCTTTCTTCAAGCAAAGATTCAGTCACTGCCATGCAAATTTGTAAGTATACAGCCCAAGATGGACAAAAAACTTCTTACACCACTCATATACTATGACATGTCTATATGTAAGATTCAACTTATATTTTTCCTAAATTCTCATGTCATAAACATGTTTATAAATCATCTTATTTAATTGTCTGTTTTTCCCAGATAAAACATGAACACTGCATACATACAGCAATATAGACTACAAATTTAGTTAGATAATTAAACTTTGTCTTATAGGTAACACCTTGTTAAAATTCATTAAATTAATAAAAACCCCTCAGAATCAAACCTACCTTGACTACAAGCCCCACAGCTGTGCATTTCTTTTGGTCTGTTCAAAGTATGTTGAACAATAGTCACATCATGATTTTCTAACATTGTTTATAAATTAGTTGTTTTTTATTAATAAAACAAGGTTGATTTACTCATTTAGGAGTATAAGAATGCTTTTAATAGATGTACTGTCACTGCTATATGTTTGCAGCTGAAACTGGTTTCACTTATTTTTGCTGTGGGCAGCCTCTCTAAAGCATAGAATTGGCTTAATAAACTAACAATTACTTCAAATGAAACAGGGTTCAGAATTTCATGACTGCACCCTGTAACTAGAAACATCTCTTTCAATTGTCCATACTGTTTATAAATTCTGCATCAGAAAATTCTAGCCATTCATCCTTTCATTACATTTTGCTTCACATCTGAAAAAGAAATGCTCCATATCTTAGTATAAGTAAAAATTAAAAAAAAAACAGTGGTATTGTTCAGTTTATTAGATGTGAACTTATTCATTTATCTTGAGACAAGAAGGCTGAGTTCAAATATTTATAGAAAGCACACTGTTATTAATTCTTAGCAAGATATCTACATGCTACCAGTCACCAACCATTACACATTCAGCTAGTATTCCTGCTATCATGGAGTTCCTTGGAATACAGTAAAGTTGTGTCTCTTCATTTATTTTATTCACTTTTTACTGTCAACCTGGTCATCTGAGATGTACTCAGACAATAAAGACAATATATTTACTGCAGTCTGTAAATGAAAATGACCGACTGTTATCATTTGCTGTTTATTCTGGCTTTGCATGACTAATGTGATTTGCATGGTGCAAGCTGGAATACTTTAATGTTTGTGTGACCCAAAGCTGAAATGCATTACTGTGGTCATGACTTTTTATTACAGACTAAAGAAGAAATGCTAGGAAAGCTCACTCAGCTAGGCAGTTGACAACAATTTATTGAAGCACTTTTCGTCTCTCAGAATAGAGAGACTTCTTCAGATAAAAAAGTAATAAAAATAGTACAATTTAAATAGTCCATTCATACAATCATGTGGTTCCAGACACACCAATGTCTAAAATCTACATATCACATGATCTCAGCTTTCACATACAAATCCAACCATCCCATAAATTTTCCTAACAACACCAACTTTTTGGTCCTTAATGCCTATATGCAACTTGTGATTACTTGAAATTTCAACTATTGTAAAACTTTAGGCATAATAGCACAAACTAAAAAATATACACAGTGAAGTGAAATTAAATACAATTATTATTATTATTATTGTTATTATCCAACTAGCAATACAAATATAAACCATATGGAGATGCATTTTGTATTATATTAAACTAATTTTTAAAAATAACACAAACTTGAATAAGATAGTATAGATACAACAATCCTCAACATAAGTTATACATTTATAAAAAAGCTAGTAATAAAATGTCTTTGGGCTTCTCTCACTCCTATCTCTCAAGGCTTTTCAATTTAAAAATGCACAATATAGAAAAACCCCATTGAAGCCAGGAAATTGGCAAGCATTCGTTTGCAGTTGTCACCTGTGTTCAAGCCTTTATTCTATATTCTATATTGTGCTGAGGATTGTTGTATCTATACCCTCTATACTATCTTATTCAAGTATGTGTTATTTTTAAAAATTAGTTTAATATAATACAAATGCATCTCCGTATATTTTGTATTTGTATTGCTGGTCGGATAATAACAATAACAATAATAATAATTGTATTTAATTTCATTTCACTGAGTATATTTTTTAGTTTGTGCTGTTATGGCTAAAAGTTTTACAATAGTTGAATTTTCAAGTAATCACAAGTTGCATATAGGCACATGGGTCATTAAGGACCAAAAAGTTGGTGTTATTAGGAAAATTTATGGGATGGTTGGATTTGTATGTGAAAGCTGGGATCATGTGATATGTGGATTTTAGACATTGGTGTGTCTGGAACCACATGATTGCATGAATGGACTATTTAAATTGTACTATTTTTATTACTTTTTTATCTGAAGAAGTCTCTCTATTCTGAGGGATGAAAAGCGCTTCAATAAATTGTTGTTAACTGCCTAGCTGAGTGAGCTTTCCTGGCATTTCTTCTTTAGTTTATGTTTATTTTTGTTTAGCAGTTTAAGTTTTTATTACAGACCTTTGAAATCTACACAATTGGCTGAGTCAACAAAGTGCCTGTAACTGCTGGGTGATGGTGTTTTTTTTCTGTGAATGAAGGTAACTTACTCTTTTGTTTGTTCAGTTTGAACAGGCCTTAATCTGGATTTGCTGGACTAGTGCATTTTTATGAAGTAAATTGGAATACTTTGCTTTGGCTACTGTGTGCTAGCATGAAACAAAGTTGAACCACACTTCTTTAGCCAGGATTATATTATTATTATTATTAATAATCACAATCAGATATCTGAGGTTTAGACAGTCAATAATTACAACAGAATTTCTGGGTATGGAAGTTGTCTGTGGATGAAAATAAATGACCCTACTGTCATGATCAAGTTAAGTAGTCATTAGTCTGTTTTTGCAGGACTGCTGTGAATTTGTGTAAGGGAAGTTAGAATACTTTACTGTGGCCATTTTAATCTGAGTTATATAGTTGAGGTGTACTCAGTTAATAAATTTTCACCAATTGATGGGTATGAACATTGATGGATTATAATAACACCAGACTGAGCACTTGCTTATGGATGAAATGTACTGAAAATGGGTATCGCAACCTGGCCAAAGCATTCAACATACTACCAGTTAACAAAATTAGGTATAAGCCCACATGTCACCCACTGGATAGCCAGTTGGCTCACAGATAGGACACAAAAAGTCAGGATATATGAGTCTACTTATACAAAAAGCCAGCCACTAGCAATGGTCCCTATGGCTCTGTGCTGGGGCCACTCCTTTTTGTCATCTACTTCTCTGCAGTCAAGACCAATGTCAAAGGCCTTTATCTGACCAAGTTTGTAGACAATTGCAAACTAGGTGCAGTCATAGAATCCTCCAAAGATACAAATAGCCTCCAAGAATGCCTAACACAGACTAGTAACTGATGCCAGAATGACAGTCTAAAACTCAATATCAAAAATGTATAATTGTCTCTTTTGGAAAAACAACCACTTCTGGAAATTGCTGCATTGATAATACACCCCCAAGAATTGACCCTGTGTTCAGGGAGTTGGGAATGCATACAGACACTGATGTGGCTTATGACCATCATGTGTCTACTGTAGTAAGAAAATCATTCTACATTGCACAACTTATAGGCAAGGGTATGGCATGTAGGTCCACAGAAGTCATCTTTCCTTTGTATGCTCTCCATATTAGACCAATCATTGACTACAACACCCCCTTCAGTTCGGAAATGACTAGGCATATGCAATAACTGAAACATCCAGAATACATGGTGCAGATAACATGATCTCCACAGACCACCCCAAAATCTTATCTTTATGCTCAATCACATCTTATCTCCACCCTACTGTATGCTTCCTCTATTTACACCAATCTCTCTAAAGGTAACCTGAAAAAACTAACTACATCCTATCATAATATAACCCGTTTTGCCACAGCATCCCAGTACAGAACTCACCACTGTAATAACTTAAAACAATTACAATGGTTAGAACTACCTAACAAGCTTATCTATCAACAACTCTTAATTACACATAACATTCTTTATCAACCAACAAAAACACCAGCTCTCAGTAACCTCCTTACTCCCTACAAAAACTTGAAACAGCTGCGATCTGCCGAAAAGATACAAGTCACCACAACTAGAATTACAAATTCAGCAGGCAACCGTCTATTTTCAAACTCCATAGGGAAAATATGGAATAACCTCCCCCAACACATTACCTCACTAGACTCCTTTCAACTTTTCAAAAAACAACTTCTATTACATCTTAACAACTTCTGGCTCTGCTCCTGTACCAATCCAGATTAAATGACTTCTTCGCTCTTCAGCCATACCTCCCTACGTAAAAATCACTATCTTTCCCTGCTATTTCAAATGACTAAATTACTGTACTGTTCTAAAAAAAAAAAAAAAAAAAAAAAAATATGAATATATAGCTTAGGCTATTTGTTTTTTACCTGTTTTTTTCGCTGTATTTTCTACTACACTAAAATGTTGTATGCATTGTTGCTTAAATGTTTAACCTTGTTTTAATTGTGGAGCTTTTCTCCCCGGGCCTCCACTGAAAATGGAAATTATCCAGCTGGACTAGCCCGGTCAACAAATGTAAAATAAATAAATAAATAAATGCTCTGTCTTTTACAGATTGCTGAAAGGCAGTCTATGCCTGGCATTCAAAGCATCCTCTGATCCAACTCTGATGGACTTGTTGCATATCCACAAAACAAATGGCATTAGAAACACTAAATCTAGGGACCTAAACCTAGTCTGCAAAATAAATAGGACATGTTGGAGGGGCAGGTATGTGTTTCAGAGACTATTCCTTCTCTGGAGCAAGCTTCACATCCACGTTCCTCCCTGAACTTTTTTAAGTGCAACATGGATCTGTGGTTGGGAAATCATAAATTTGCTCCTGGTCTGCCACCTATGCCTCTATTATAAAAAAGAAACTAGTAATGCTCAATCACCTAAACCCAAGCTATACCCCTATTAAAAAGCATGGCATCAAAACCTGTTAAATACATTTGGGAGGCATGGTTCTTTAGGATCGGTAGCCTAGTAATTACCTAGGAACCTAAGAACCTATGGATATTTAGTACATTTTGTTTTACTTCTTGATAGGAAAAATGCTGAAGACTAAAACTGAAATAATTACCATCAACCCCATTTTCCCATTTTCTACATGAGATCAGGGTATCATGTCAACTGTAGCCATACGTCTTACATCAATGCCACTCTCCTATCTTCTTCGACAATCATACCTAACTGTCACAGGTCTTCTTTCACACACAATCCATCCATCCATTTCTTTGCTGGATGCATACCTCTCAACTGTATAGAGTTTTGTGGAATGTCCAGATTTTTCCCTTGTATTTTGGGTCCATTTCTCATAAAATTGTGCTTTTTTGTCAAATCATTGGCAAACCATTGAGGGTTGAAGTCAATAAATAATAACAGACATTTGAGTTTCAGATGTCATACCCTCCAGGAAGTTCATGCTAATAAGAAACCTGTTGTTCTATCAATTTTCTAAGTCTTTAGAGCAATATTTAAAAATTATCCCTATTTTTTGGCCTTTGTACCCCATTATTGATGGCTTTCTCCAGATTTCTTGCTCTAAGAGGTTGAGAGGTATGGTTGGATGCCCTCATTTCCTCTTGTCTTCTTCCTGTCTTAACTGTCACAGGTCTTCCCTCACATACAATCCATCCATCCATCCATCTCTTTGCTGGATGCCCTCATTTCCTTTTGCCTTCCTCCCTAATCTTTTTCACCAGATTGTCTTCTGCTTACCTGTACATGTGCCCAAACCTCCATAATCTGTTCTTTCTGACCTTCTCTACAATTGGAGCTACTTTGGCTTCTGCTCGTATATCTTTATTTCTTCATCTGTGCCACAGTGTGCATCCTTCCACCCATCTCAGGTACTTCAACTCCATCACCTTTCTCAACTTCTCTGCCTTTACTGCCCAGGTTTCTGTACCATACAGTAGTACTGGACACATGACTGTTTTGTACACCTTACTTTTCAGCTTCTTTGGCATTCTGCCATACACTACACCTGACACTCTGCCATTTGGCTGCAGGTCTTCTGATTCTAGCTTTGACCTCTTCATTCAGTCTTCCCTTTTCCTCAACTACCCCTCCCATATACTTGAAGCTGTTAATCTCTTTCACTATTTTCCCTTGTAGCTCAATTCTCAGCTTCTTCTGATTTCCCCAGTTTGTTGTCATTACAACTGTCTTATTTGTATTCAGTTTCATCCCATATGTTTTCAGTTTTGTATTCCATTCTCCTATCCTTTGCTGATGTTCTTACTCAGAGTCTGTAATGCTACAGCATACAACTTTGTTGATCTGTCCCCCTCCAACTCGTTTGCCAATGAAGTCCATCACCAGTATGAACAACAGTGGACTCAGAGCTAAACCCTGATGCACACCCACTCACACTGGGAATCCCCCTGTGAGACCGAACATTGTTTGTACTTGAGTCATTGGCTCCTTGTACATAGTCTGCACTAATTCTACCAATGTTTCTGAGACTTCAAACCACTGCAGTACTGCCTAAATTAGCATTCTTGGGACCCTGCCATATGCTTTTTTCAAGGCTATGAATGTTCAGTTGGACTCTTTCCATATTTCTAACTTCTTTTCATTTATCTGGGGGTTGCCATAATGGTTAAGGTGTTTACCTCAAAGGCACAAAGTACATGGTTTGATCTTCACCTTTTAGGTTGGGGATTGTCAAATTGGTTAAGGTGTTTATCTCAGAGATATAAGGTACAAGGTTTGATTCTCATTTTTGGAAGGAACTGGCTAGGCTTAAAATGGCCCACAAGAGAAGCAAGCCTAGTACTTAAAACTCCAGAAGGGTAGCTTGCCTAGTACTTAAAACTATGAATCTGTCTCTCTGCAAACATTAGGTCAATTGTGCTGAATCTGAACTGCTCATATTTCATCTTACTTTCTACAACTCTGCAAATTCGACTATTAGTCACCCCTACAGAACTTTCATGCATTGTGGCAAGAGATTGATTCCTGCATGCTGCCCACAGTTGTGGATGTCCCCTTTACTCCTTTGCACTGGCACTAGTATGCTTGTTCTCCAGTCATCTGGGATACGCCTTTCTCTCCATACTTTTATGAATACCCTCAGGAAACATTTCTCCCCTAGCTCAGCCAATGTCTTGATCATATCTGCTGTGACCTCATCAGAGCCTGATACTTTCCCTGGCTTCATTTTCCTTAGTGCTGTTCTTACTTGTTCTAAGGAGAGCTCCACTCTTTTTTCATCAAAGCCGAAAGACACACACACACACAGGCTGTGTCTGGAACAGTACAGCTTCTGTGGTGTTTTCTTCATTCAGCGGCTGCTGAAAGTACTCTTTCCATCTGCCTTTGATGTCCTGTGGGATGGTAAGCAGGCTGTTGCTGGCATCTTTTACAAAGGTTGTCTGTCTATCTTTTTATCTCCCTGCCTTTAAACACAAAAAGTAAAACACAAACTGCAAAAACACACCAAACAGCTATCGTCTCAAAGAAAGCAGACTTAAGTCCATTGTCATTTACTTAAAGTTTAATGTGATGAGTGTGTTCTTCCACAGAATTAAAATACTTCATCAGATCTAATTCTGCTTTCTTTGGGACCATAGCTGTTTGGTGGGGATCCCTTGCAACCTGATAGAATGTATTTGTGTCATTTACTGAGTCATTTTCCAAAAGCTGGTGGAGTGCCTGTGATGCCTTGTCCATTACTATCGCATCTTATTTTACAGCCTCTTTGTTAGCCAACCAGTATTCCTTCTTTTCTATCTTCCACTTTTTCCTGCACTCCTTTTTTGTGATGACTTCCTGGACTTCTGCATTTCACCACCAGCTTTCCTTATGTATATTTCCATACTTGACTCATGTGCGCATCTGTTCTGCAGCCCTCTCACATGCTGTTTTGATGAGCTGCCATTCCTCTTCAGCTTCACCTATTTTCTTTTCTTCCTGAGGTGCTAGAGCTCTGAGTAATTCCTTGAACTCTTGACCCTTCCCTCCAGACAACTTTCAAGTCTTCAGCCTGGTCTCTGTTGACCTTAGAGCCTTCTCTAACCACTGCTTGCAGCTGATTGTGGTAACCAGTGGTTTATACTGTGGGCCAACTGTTTCACTGGGGGTGACTTTGCAATCAATGATTCTACCCCAGTGCCCTTTGCTTACTAGGAGAAAGCCTTCTTGAGTTGTCAGTTGGCCACTCTTGTATGTGATCTTGTGACTGTCTCTCTTGCTGTACCATGTGTTAGATGGGTACTTTTCTGTTAAACCCCTACCAGTTCACGCTACTGTATTTTGCCGGTAATTCAGTAGCGGACACAAGTTTCACTGTGACGAAAGAAAAAAAAATTGTCCTCCTTCAAATTACTACTGTTAAAATGCTTCTCATGACAACCTTTCTACACTACCTAATGCTATGTATGTGTTCAAGCAGAATGTGACAATTGTTCACTTGTAATTCTTCTTACGAAAGAGCAAACTGGTTACATTTCTTTCTGTCAATATTCTAGGCTTAGAAAACCTCTTGGTTTATTTGTAATAATGCCACCAGTTCATCGTGTCACTCAGGTCTTGCATTTCGGTAAGTCTTGCATATGAAGAATTTGTCATCATTTAACTTGCTGCCTGCAGCTGTCAGTTTACTGTCTGTCATTGCCTGGTTTTACCATTAAGTAAAAGAAAATGGAAAGGCTTGTTATTGCAATAATGAAGCATATGGCATGGAAATGCAGTGTCCTCCAGCAGTGAAAGACTAAAACACAATTGAATGAAGTTATCTGGTGTGAATTCATTAAAAAGAAGCTACAGTCATAATCTATCTATGTAGCTCTTTTAACAATAAACATTTCTCAGTCCTGTATGAATGACTAAATACTGGCAAAACACAGCAGGGCCTGCAGTGTGAAGACGTGGTAGGGGTTTAAGCTATCAATTCATTTGCCAGACAAAAGTGTAGAATGGCCTCTCCTTCTTTACTCCTGTTGCCCCACCCATGCAGACCAAGGCAATCCATATATCCTGTTCAATCTGTCTCAATATGTGCATTCAGGTCACCTATTATCAACACCAGCTCATGTTGTCCTGCTTTATCTAGTACAGGTACAAGCAAGCAAAATCTGAGGGTAATGCTACTCAATGCTAGAAGTCTAAATTTCAAAATGCATTCACTCGAGGCACTCCTTAAAATGGAGAACATCGACATCTGTGCAGTGACAGAGACCTGGTTCAAGGCTCCAGAGAGCAGCCCTGCATTACTAGGCTATAATTCATACCACACCTTTCAGCCACCTAACCTGGACTGAAACACTCAAGGTGGAGGCGTGTCCAAATTCATTAAGGATATCCACACCTCCAGGCTAGTTGCTCAGCATAATGCATCCGAGATTATCCAAGTGCAAATAACTCTGGGCAAGACCGCAATCCAAACTGTAACTTGCTACAGATCCCCCACCATGCCCCAGGATTCCCACTCCTCATTTCTTGATACACTGGAAAATATTAGGGTACAACCCAACACCCTAATAATGGGTGATTTCAACTACCCTACCATTAACTGGGAAAACTACTCATGTACCAACTCTTGTGCTCTACGTTTTCTGGAATTCATAAATTCCAACGCCTTGGATCAACTTATCCACACCCCCACCAGGAGCAGCAATATCCTAGACCTGGTCATTACCAACATGGGTGACTGGTGTTCCACACCAGAGGTCAATTCCTTGTTAGCCTGATCCAACCACAAGCTAGTCAGCCTAGACATCCACATCCCGCTCCCACCCCCCATTAGGGAAATCACCGTAAAAAATTTCTCCAAAGCAAACTTCACGGTTCTCACGACACTCATGCAGACAGACGATAGAGGTACGACTGCTGAATCCTACACAAATGCACTTTATAAGCACTTACATGAGTGCATGGATCGTGCTATCCCTAACAGAACCAATATGCTATCCTCCAAAAAAGGAAGCCAATCTGGTGATCCCCTGCCATAAATAAACTCTACAACAGAAGAAAAGACTGTTGCAAAAAAAAAGTAAAATCCCATGATTGGAGGAACTCCCTGGTCAGCCTCAGTAAGAATCTGAGATCCCTCATAAAATCCTCCAGAGCTAGTTATGAAAACAAAATCACCACTGATTCTAAAGACAACCGCAAAGCATTCTATAGCAAAATCAAGAATTTCAATGGCAACACTCAGATCTCCTCTGAGTTACAGCACAATGGCACTAAATATACAGAACCAACTGATATTGCCAACATCCTGGCAGATAGGTTCAGTGCTAATGTTACCCCCCCCTCACCCCCTAAAGGGCCGATCTCTATACCGGAACAATGCAAAGTTCCTTTAGTCATGGCTGCACAGGTAAAATGATGCATTCTACATGAACTACAGAATGAACTGGCACCCTACCTAAGCACCATGTTTAATCATAGCCTCATCTCAGGCTTTGTGCCCACTGAATGGCACACAGTGATGGTTATCCCACTCCACAAAGAGGGATCCACCACGAACCCTGGGAGCTACCGCCCTATTAGCCTAACAAGCCTGATCTGCAAGGCCATGGAATGTATCATCATGGAACTTATAAACAAAGACATTGGCAATCTCCAAACTCTGGACCCCTCCCAGGTCGGGTTTGTAAAAGGCAGATCATGTCTCCTAAACCTGATAGACTTCTTTGAAGCAGTCACCAAAGCTGTAGATGAGGGTAAGATGGCTCACACAGCCTATCTAGATCTCGCCAAGGCTTTTGACACCATATCCCACTCTGGAATTATAGATAAACTCACTAAACTAGGTATAAATCCCTATGTCACAAGATGGGTTGCCAAATGGCTCACTGACAGAACCCACACTGTGAAAGTAGCAGACTCCAAATCTGACTTCAGACCAGTGACAAGTGGAGTATGACATGGTTTAGTCCTGGGTCCTCTCCAGTTTGGTATCTACTTTTCTGAAGTACAGGCTGACACAGAAGGACTTTGGCTAATGAAGTTCGCAGATGACTGCAAACTAGAAGCCATAATTGAAACTCCTAACAATGTGGACATCCTACAAAAGGGCCTCACTGAGACAGATGCCTGGTGTCAAAGCCATGGACTCAAGCTCAATGCCAAAAAGTGCATTGTCATCCCCTTTGGCAAAAACTCTGTATCCATGAGCTACCACATAGGTGGTAGTCTACTTAACACCGAAAGTGTGATAAGAGACCTTGGGACACAGGTGGACAGTAGTCTCTCCTTTGATAATCACATCGCCACAGTAGTCAGGAAATCCTTCTGCGTGGCACACCTCATCACAAAAGGTTTCTAATCCAGGAAAAAAGAGGTCATTGTTCCCCTCTACTCATCACTCATTAGACCCATTATAGAGTACAGCACCGCTTTTGGTATGTACCTCACAAGACATCTACAACAACTGGAAAGGCATCAGAAATACCTCACAAAGAGGATTACTGGCCTCAAACAGATGCCCTACGCAGACCGTCTCAAAAAACTCCAGCTTTACTCCATCTCATATCGCCTACTCAGAGGTGATCTCTGCCTAACATACAAAGCTATGTCAAACCCAGAGTTGTTGGACATGCTCCACTTAAAGAAATCACAATTCCTCTGAGCTACATGCTCTAGGGACCTAAATCTTGTCACCACAATAAACAGAACATGCTGGAGGGATAGATTCCTGTCCCAGAGACTTTCCATACTCTGGAACAAACTACCTATCTATATCAAACAAAGCTCCTCATTAGCACTCTTCAAGAAAAATCTTGATGATTGGATGGGAAATAGGAAATTCACCCCGGGATCACCTCTGTGGCTCTGCTCGACAGGGGCACAGGAAAATAATTTTCTTGGGTGGCGAAAGTCAGGGTACCTTTTTGGCTAGGCTTGTATAGGCCCTAGGGCAATGAAAATATTGTAAGTGCTGTACATTTTGTAAATAATGCAGACAGAACTGAAGGGGTGCACTGATATATTTATATATATGTAAATATATGTATATATATATATATATATATATATATATATATATATATATATATATTAAATCCATAATAACCGAACACACTTTAACAAAAGCGCTTTTACTGAAAAAGCACTTTCGTTAAAGTGTGTTACAAAAAAAATAAATAAAACACTACATTTACATTTTAGCAGGGGGGCTTTAGCCCCCTGTACCCCCATGTGGGGGGCTGTATCCCCCACACCCCCCTACTTAAATATTCTCCCTCCAAGACAACACAACAGTGGGGAAAAGGGAAATTTCCCTTACCCGCACTGTAGTACAGCCTCAGCAACAGGAATACTTATGGGAAAGTGCTTCTTCAGTGAAAAGCACTTTCACGTAAGTATGCCCGGCCGTTTGGGTTTCGGCCCTTTGCTCATTCGAGCAAACGTCCAGAACCCACCCAGATATATATATATATATATATATATATATATATATATATATATATATATATATATATATACATATATAGATATACATATATATATATATATATATATATATATATATATATATATATATATATGTGTATATATATATATATGTGTGTATATATATATATATATATATATATATATATATATATATATATATATATATATATATATGTGTACAATTCTAAAGGACGTGTACTTTAAGTTCTTAATAAAAGGTTGGTTTCTGAAACTGCCTGGTTTTTTTTTTTCCTTGGAATTTCAGCACTTTGGTATCTCCCTATTAGAGAAACGCTGTTTTGAAACATAGCGGTTAGCATGCTCAGGTTGATTTTTTTACAAAAGACTAAGATGAAACACCAAACTAGCTCTGTTTTTTTTTATCAGCTACAGCCAGCCTTGGTAATTACTAGCTGTTGTAATTCCGTCAAAAGTGGGTGGCAATATTAATAAACATCTTGGTTGGCAGGTTAGATCAGAAGTTAAAGATCAGGCAGGCATGTGGTTAATTTTAAAAATTAAGGAGAATTCTTTATTAATTCTAGGAATTTTTTGTAGCTCAAATGATGACCATACCATGCATTTACAAGGGTTTGTGAATAAAGTGGCAAGAATACAAGAGCCTAATGCTAGAATCATTGTAGGGTGTGGTTTTAACATTGCCCCAGACCCCTCATTAGAAAAAAAGTCCTTCAGGGAAGGTTAGGCTTTCTAAAGCTTAGAATTGTTTGCAACAGTTAATGGTAGACCAGGAATTGATAGACATATAGTGAGATTTACACCCCTGACAGAGGGATTATACTCATGTTGTTCTATGGTGAGCGTAACAACAGGATTGCTTTCTGGCTTGAAAAATAAGTGATTGTAGAAAATGCTCTTCAAGATAATCATATTCCGGGTTTTCTGATTACAATATAGTTTTGTTGGAGATACCAGGTTTAAGCATTAACAGGAAAAGTATCACTTGGCAGTTTGATATGCTAATTCATAATGATAAAAAGCAAGCTGAGAATTTAGGGATTGGACTAGCAAGTTTTGGGTGCAGGCAGACACAATGGAAATGTTTTTGGTGCCAATGGGAGAAGTTTAAAACCCAGATAAGGCATTATATGGTCTTGCCTAAGAAAGACAAAAGGAAGAGAAAAGAATAGTAAGTTGTTAGCTCTAGAAAACTGATGTGGGCAAGAATTATCTTAGAAGAAAGACAGTTGTACAGATAGAGATGTATGGTAAAATATGAAACAACTGAAACATAAATATTCTGCATTACAATTTTCATGAATTCAGGAGAAATGGGAGAGAGCTAGGTGCATTTGTTAGGCTAAGGGAATTACCTTTACTCGTTTTTGACAGGGATAATTAAAGAAAGGAGAAAGAAAATTTCCTTTTTAATTTTTCAAATCCCCAGTGGTCAATTAACTTATGATAGTTTGGAGATCCATAAGCTGATGGATGATCATCTACAAAGGTTATGCAAATTTAAAGTTGATTCCTTAAAAGAAGAGGTAGCTCTTGTTTGGGGAAAAGTTAATCTTCCTTGCATTAGGATGGGAGGTAGAGAAGCTCTTGAAAAGTAAATTCCTTTGTTAGAGACTTACAACACTATTGATAAACTTAAGCCTGGAAAGGCTCCAGGACCAGATGGCCTTATTCCAGAATTTTCTAAAAGATGTAAGCTGGCTCCGGCCCCCTTTTTACTTACTTTATATGAGAAGGCAGAATTGTTGCAATAGCTTTTGAACTCACTGAATAAAGTGAGGGTAATATTTCTTCCAAGAACAGATAAGTATAGAACACATTCTGGGTCATGCAGATCCATTTAATTACTTTCTCTGGACAACAACATTTTTACAAATATTTTAATGCATAGATTAGAAGGGGTGTGGGTGACTTAATTAATATTACACAGCAAGGTTTTGTTAAAGGGAGAATGGGGGTGGATTTGGTTCCATTGTGGCTGACTCTTAAGCAATCTATTGCCTTGTCTTTGGAGCCTTGGGTATTACTCTTGTCAGATTTCTCCCATGCTTTTCACTCTGTTGAATGAGATTTATTACGACAAGCATTAGCTAGCTATAAATTCCCATCAGATTTTATACAGAAGATTAAATTATTATATACGAATTTGGAAGCCATGGTGCACACTAATGGAATACATTTCAGTGGAATCCGGCTATTGGGGGATAAGAGACAGGAGCACCCTCTCTTCCCTTTACTTTTTATTTTGTTTTCAAAACCTTAGCCACTTTTATTTTTTGGAAAGGGAGGCAACAGAGTTCACTATACACCCGAAATCTGGACGTTTGATCCTATCAACTTGGTTTGCAAATGATGTCATTATTTAGTTTGGGGATCTGATCAAGGCAGTCATCAAGATCCTATCTCTCTTAAATGGGTTTTGGTCTTTGTCTGGGCTTCACATTAATAAAGCCAAAATATTGTTATTTTCATTGAATCACCCTTGTTTGGATAGCTTTGGTTCCCACCTAGTACTGCAGGGTATTAAAATACCCAAGGAACATTCATATTTTTAAGACATTCCCACTGGATAATATGGTGTATGTTAATTGCAAACCATTGTTCAGTACTGGCCAGACAAACTCCTTTCCTGGGGACATTTGAACTTTTATTTTATCCACAAAATTCAAGCCATTAAAATGGGATTGCTCGCAAAAAAAATCATTTTTTTGATTTTATTTTATTTGTATTTTGTTTTTTTGGCGTAGAGCAGTGATCTTCATAGACCTTTTTCACACTCAGCCCGGGAGCAGTGTCTGGGTAAGTGACTTGCTAAGAGAAGCAGTTAGGCAATGGAGGCTGACAGAATCATATTATTTCAGTATTTAGAAACTTACCTCATATTGCAAAAAGAAAGTGGGTAGCTAAGTTGCCTAAACTGATTTTTCAATTTCTATAGAACAATTCCTTTCCTAGACTTAGAAGACAAAAGCTGACATTACCTAAATGGTCAGGATGTTTGGGCCTTCCTAACTTTGTGTATATGCTAAAGCTTTAATTGGTCGAGAGTTAGTTAGGGCAAGATGTACACCTAGACCACTTTGGTTTTGTGTAAAATTTGAAGTGTCATACCATTTTTCATTTCTATATCTGCTCAAGATGAGAGATTCCAGCAAGGTGTGGATCTGGGGACCTTGGGGCAGTGGTGGTTCACACAATGTTTCCCATGTTACTGAAATATGATATTGTAAATTGGAGTAGGATTTGGTTCAATAACAAATTCTATATAGATGTTAAACCTATTGAGTGTGTGGCATGGATCAAGGCTGAAGTTATATTCATTAAAGATTTTTGGGAAAAGACGTTTACTTAATTAAATGTCAATAGGAATGTGCAGTGGTGACAATATCTCCACCTTTCCCCTTTAATTAAGGAGTTGAAGGGTTAAGGTTTGGCCAAGAAGCAGGAATCAAGACTCAGCCACATTCATGGGTACATTTTAACTCTTTCTTCAAATAGGCTGAGAATTGATGAGTTTTATAGGTTGCTATTGTATGCTTCAGGCAATTGTTTTACTTCTCACAATAATATTTGGACAGAATTGATTTAAACAAAATTTCTGATAAGGAATGATCACAAGTGTTTGGTATGTGCTCAAGCCCCAATTTATCAGATGTGTCTTCTTTTATTTTATATAAAATCATTCATGACTGGCTATTTAATACTCCAAAGCTTATGGTAGAGAAACAGCTTCCACACCTAGTTTGTTAGCATTGTGATTTCAATAGCACTGACTATTTTCACATGATTTGGGAATGCCCAATTTTAAAGCTGACCTGTTGAAAGGTTTATCACTCTCTTTGTTGGGCATCTAAGGTTAGTTTGCTTTAATGATTGTTTATTTTGTCTGTTAGGTATTTCAAGGGATAGAGGGGGATCCCAAGCAAGACATGTATTGCTTCTAGAATTATAGTTGCTGTCAATTTAGCGGTTGGTTTTAAAAACTGGAGTGAACACGAGGTGGATTAGAGCAGTCTGTTTACTGGCATAAAGTTTTGAATGTTCATAAATTTAGATTTTTAGATGTAGGCTAATTTTGAACTGCTTTCTTTTATTGTTGCTAATCATTGCTTGATTAGCTGTTAATTGTAGCTTTAATGCCATTATAGAATTTATATTATTATGGGAGATCACTGATATGAAAGTATTGTTGTGTTTTCTTCTTTTCTATTTTGGGTGCTGGTGATTGTTGTTGTTTCTATCGTTCAATAAAGTTTTTACTAAAAATAATTGTATTGGTGGAAGATATTTTCAAACAATTTTGACAAGGATAACATTATTGTGAGAAATTATATTTTTGTTCTACAGGTGGAGGAGACCCTGGAGAGATGGAGATATGCTCTAGAGAGAAGAGGAATGAAGGTCAGCAGGACTAAGACAGAATATATGTGTGTGAATGAAATGGAGGATAGAAGAATGGTGAGGATGCAAGATGTAGAGGTGGCGAAGGTGGATGAGTTTAAATACTTGCAGTCAATAGTTCAGAGTAACGGTGAGTGTGGAAGAGAGGTGAAGAAGAGAGTACAGGCAGGATGGTGTGGGTGGAGAAGAGTGTCAGGAGTGATTTGTAACAGACAAGTACCTGTAAGAGTGAAAGGAAAGTTCTATAAGAGGGTAGTGAGACCAGCTGTGTTATATAGGTTGGAGACAATGGCATTGACAAAATGGCAGGAGTCAGAGCTGGATGTGGCAGAGATGAAGATGTTAAGATTTGCACTGGGTGTGACAAGGATGGACAGGATTAGGAATAAGTATATTAGAGGGTCAGCCCAGGTTGGAAGGTTTGGAGACAAAGCCAGAGAGGCAAGATTACATTGGTTTGAACATGTGCTAAGGAGGGATGCAGAGTATATTGGGAAAAAGATGCTAAGGATGAAGCTGCCAGGTAACAGGAAAAGAGGAAGGCCTAAGATAAGGTTTATGGATGTGGTGAGAGAGGACATGCAGGTGGTTGGTGTGATAGAGAAAGATGTAGAGTACAGGAAGAAATGGAAACAGTTGATCTGCTGTGGCGACTCCTAATGGGAGCAGCCGAAAGAAGAAGAAGCAGGTTATATTATTAGCATTATGTGACAACTAGGAATTTGGCAAATAAGTTCTTAAATCTAGCTCACACATTTTTTCAAAAATACACAAACTAGGGTGCATTGGTGGATTATACAGACTAGCAATTCTAAAGTGATTGTTAGAGTCACTTCTGAGACCCAATAAAATATTGAGGTTCAGCTTCCTTAAAAATACCTTTAAATTCAATAATGTCCTTACAACGTCTGCTCTTGAAAATGGCACAAAAGAAAGCCCTTTGGCCAGAAGTTGAATTAGTTCAGGAGCCACACCATACGATGAAAAGTTATAAATGCGAAAATCACCTTCCAAGTTGACCAAAATGTCCGGCTTAGGAAGGTAAGCATTTAAGTCCAAATGGTTTACTTCCACTTGCGGTTCCATTTCTTCGGATGCTGGTTCTGTAGTTGCTGATACTGATGGTTCACTTGGCCCTTCCCCTTGTTCATCTGAAAACCCTGATTGGATGACTCAGCCTGTGGAGGTTGCCTCTGGTTGGATCCCTCACCTTGTTCATTACATTGTTTCAAGCGATCACTCCACCTTACTGCTCCTGCATAAGTTTCCTCATTGGTGCATGTTGGAACGGGGGAGTGGTTACTTTCCCCATTCACAGTATTACTGTCACCCAAATCATTAATATTAGTTGTGTTAATATGTGGAAGACCCCAGGCTTGTGATGAAGGAGGAGGCGGGTAGGCAGTTCCATTCAAATAGTTTACCCTATCTCGCTTGATTTTTTTTGATTTTATTCCACCGTATTTTTTCTATAGTGACTTCAATGCTTGAATAAATACGGCGGAAATCGAACTTGTGGCGAGAAAAATCACAATGCTTTTTACTATCTCTATTTAACACATCCACATCATCTATTAATAAATCAACCTGCAGGCCATAATGTTTTATTAATAGGTTTAGAAACTCGCATCCCTGTTTATCAAAAAGTTGTACAAGTTCCAAATGGAATGCTGAGTTGTTTACTAAACCGTTAGGGTACCACCACTGACAGAAACCCTTTGGAATGTGTTGTCGTTTTACACATTCTTTTAAGTATAATCTTTCATTCTATCCCCCATTCTTTTCTCTACAACCATTGTTTTATTTCTATCAACACACCTTCATGTTTATTACACAGAGATTCATCACATCTTCTTATCCACAACACCCATACTGTTACCATTAAATAGCCTGTCCCAACTAACTTCACAGTTTTCCCGTTCTTCTTATTTCCCACACAATATTGCATCCATGTTTATATTTTGAAAACCTTCCACATATACTCATTTTGAAATGTTTTACAAAGGTCTTCATTTTTTTTACAATAAAAATAATGCTTTGTCTTCTCTTCTTCATTACAGTCTTTACATTTTCTCTCCTCCACTGCTTTATTTTATATTATTTTTTACAAGCAACTTATCAAATAATAATCTCCACACAAATCTCCAGTCTCATAAAAATCTTCAAATCTTTCCCTTCTATTTTTATTGCATTTTAAATTTCATCCTCATGATCTTTCCATGGATATATTATATATTTATGAATTACCATGTGATGCCATTTGTATCTTTTTAACTTCATCAATCATCATTTTCTATAGCGTCTTCTAAACATATTTTTCATTATCTCCTCCTTTTTACTTCTTTTCTTTCCTTTTTCGTGTATTCCATCTCTCCATGTTTTTTCCCTATTAAGCTACCTTTTTTCTCCTTCATATTTTTATACCCAAAATAAGGTGTATAGAAGCCAGACATACAATTTGATTTTTTAATTCAAACCTCATTCTTCTTTCTTATTATATACAGCTCCCCATCTAACTGGACTGAGTCTTGATCCCCAAATAAAACTGAAAAAATATTTAACAATTATTTTTTCCTGGAAACATATATACACTTCTCAAATATCCCAGCTTTCCCACTATTTATGCATTTAACATACATGCACACACACACACACACACACACACACACACACACACATATATATATATATATATATATATATATATATATATATATATATATACATACACCTTCATACCTTCATTCTAAAGGATAAATAGAAATTTTTCCCCAACTAACTACTTTTTAATCCACCGTTTTATTTAACTGCTTTTGTCAAACCTGATTCATTCTAAATACATTTATTTCATTTTTACTAAAATATATGTCATTTATCTTTTTTTTGTTTCACCAAACCCTTTATGTTTTGATGTATTTAACCTTAATCCAGCTTTATTTAACCCTTTTCTATCCTTGTCACAGTTCCCCCCTCATCCTTACTAAATTTTGTTACAATAACTAAATCACCTTTTAACGAAAGATATACGGGTATTATTATACCTTTTTCCTTTTCCCATCCTGCTTCTCTCATTTCGTCAGTACATTTGTATCATTGCATTCGTTTGTAGCACATACTCATTGGATACCCCTGTTTTACCCCTTTTTACTTTTTATTTTCTTTCCTAACCACACATTTACCATTACCATCTAACATCCATTACATGCCCCTAGGGTCTCACAACTATTTACTAAACCTACTAGAAGTGCTCACCATCCAACCAAACACCCTTTAACTACCCCTGCCTCAATCTCATATGCTCAGTGCTTCCTGGACTTTATTAATGCAAACACCCTGGCACAAATAGCACATACTGTATCCAGCACTCCCCACCCCATCACATCCTCACTAGTGAGGTCATATCACAAAGCTGTCTTATTTGAAGTAAAAATCAACAGAAAATATCCAAGTAAAGTAGTAACAGTTAGAAACTATTGAAACCCAAACTACATCCTGTTAAGTCACTGCCAAATTTTAAGGCTCCTCCCATCCCCGAGGCCACAGCTACTTATGCAGAATATTCATAGAGTCCCTAAACAAACACATGAATGCCTGCTTAGAGGCTGCCATACCTACCCGATGTAAATCACAAACAAACACTAAAAACAAACCCCACTGATCAGTGGCGGCTGGTGACTTCAAATTAAAGGGGGGCTGCAGGAGACAGCTGAATGGGTGGGGCCAATGGGAAGGGGTGTGACCAACTAGAAAGGGGTGGAGCTATGCTCAAAACCACAACAACTGGAACTTTAATTAAATACGCTGCCCTGAGTGCCAAACCGTCATTACGGAGTCCAATCAAGACAAAATGAAGTGTAGAAGAAAAAAATATTTCAATGCATTGGCTACATGACAACTTACTTAATATCTAGATGGAAACACAAAAGTTGTGAGGCATGAAAAAATAAATTGCTTTTTAAATACATTACTGGAATGCCAGTCAAAATCAAGTATAAAAAAACAAGCAGCACTCCGTTCAAACCACTTCTCCTTTCACTGCAGTTCTAATTATAATTTATATTCAGCTTTATAAAATTACCAAGTAACACGCTGAAAATAGCAATCTCTGTGATACCCCCACTTGTAAAAATGTTTCTTATCCAAAAAAGACCTGCTGCCTGACAACAACTGTCTACTTGTTTCATGGAGAACACATGATAAAAGTAAAAAATGAACAGAGAACAAGAAACAAGCTCAAGATAAATTGCTTAAAGGATTACTGCACAAGTTATGGACCACACATGATAGATTGGCATTCTGTTTAGTTTACGGGTAAAGCCTGCAAAGATAACTGCAAGTCTCCAACAAATGTAATGAGCTTCTGAAAATACTGTAACCCTGTCCTTTATTACAAATACTGTCATATGCATTTCAATACCCAAGACTTACACGTTATCTAGTTATGTAAATATTCTCTGCATGGCAACAATGAAAAGGCTTTCAATGTTGGTAATTCTTTAACAGTATGCTTATTAAAGCTTACTTGCATCTTACAATCTCAGACAAGCTTACCTGATGGTCATTAAAGCATTGCTAATTTAATACAGAGCAACAGGGCACTGCAACAGCATGCATTTTCTGAATAATAAGAAGCATAAATCAACAGTATAAAAATATGACAGAAAACCAGAACATTCTGCAAAATCAAGGACACATGAAAAGCCACGGTCATACTTGTGGTCTACCTTGGATGGGGGAATACTCTGCACACTTACACTGCATAACTGATCCTTGCCTTGCTTGGACACATCCAGAGCCACTACAATGGGGAGTGGAAAGCAACAAGTAGGTCACAGTTTAAAATGTCTCTGGCTGACGGTGCTGGCTCTGACACTCATACCTGTCAACCAGAGCAAGAAATTTGGACAAAGCCATACATAGAAGTGGGACACAGGCCCAAAAATAAAGACAAATTTTAAATATTGCTCTTATAAACTTAGAAAGATAATTGAATAGTAGTAGGTCTTGCATTAGTATGAATTTTTGAAGGGTATGAAATCTAAAACTCAAATGTCTGCCATTATTTATTGACTTCACTCCTAAATGATTTGGCAGAAAACCACAAATTTTATGAGGAACAAACCAAAAATAAGAAGCAAAAATCTATTCATTCTGCAAAATTCTGGACAGTTGAGAGGTATAGTTCAGCCGGGGCTGTCTGAGTTTGCTGCCATTCCCCCCCTCACAAAATCATGGTCGAATGGAGCGTCCCCTCTGCAGCCATTCCAATGTCCCATTCCTTGGTTATTTCATCCCATTTGCCATAAAGACTGTAATGTGCATACTTCTTTACTTCTGCGATGATATGGATTTCATTTGAAAGTTTTATTTTATATTTTACAGCATAAACCCTAACAGATATCTACTAAACAAACAATGCAGTCTCGCAATGAAAATAGACTTAGCATTAAAACTTCTCTGCCCTTGAAACTCACATTCATTAAAACAGCATTGAAACCCACATTCAAAGAAAATACATTTTGCCAGTGGCAGATAAAGATTAATTGTGGGCTGTTTTCATATCGTAGGCCCCTTGAACACAAAACATACACATGCTCTTTGATACACCTTCCTGACTGTATTAAAGACAGAGGTAAAGAAGCCATCTAAAGAGCAGAAACACAAGAGGAGGCAACTCGGAGGGCTGGAGCAAAAATTATATGGAAGCAGGGATAGCAAAGGCAGATATATAGGAATATATTGTAAGTGAAAGAATCAAACAGTCAGGTGTTCAGGGATAATACAAAAAAACACCAGGTGGCATTTCATTAAGGAAATGGAGAATTTTAATTGGGTGTTAGAACAGTTATTTCAATGTAGTATTCATTGAAGGAGTGGTATGCGATGTCTGAACATGAAAGGAAATACTTTATCAGCCTAAGCAGCTACATAGTTTAAATGCAAAATCAATTAGTTCCTCCATATGATCCTAGAGTCAATCCCATTTAAGTGCAGAGTAGTTTAATTTACTTTTGCCTAGATTTTAGTGTTTGTTTGCTTCTATTTCAAGGGTCACAAGCAAAGTATCACAGGTGTTTGCATTGTGCTCATTTGTAAGACAAGTCAAACACATGCAGTCATTTCAGTTGGACATCTCATAAACGCTTTGTATTTGTTTTCCTTCTCAACTCATTTACTGTAACTATGAACAGAAGTCTTAGTATGCAGTAAGACCATTTATGACACATATTCCACAAATATGAGACAGTTCTTATATATACACCCACATGTTGTAGCTAACAAAAGTGAGGAGTTGCACTAGACAGTTTCAGAGCATAGCTAGGGCAGAGTGCTGAATACCTTCATCTGCTGGTTGTACACTATTAAGGTCTATTACACTTTCAAGTGTCCCTTACTGCATTTATGAATGGGAATAAAACTATTTGTATGGCAAAATTTTTTTTTTTCTTTTTTGATTCAATAGCTTTTTCTACTGTGTAACAATTCAATTTTGTCTATCTTTGGTTGCCCTGCTTTTTATGTAATATATACATTTCTTGTTTTACTCAAAATCTTCAAGAAACATTTACTCCTATATTTATATATGCATCAGTTTATGTCATGTACGTGTTTAATGAGAGAAGGACAAAAAAAGTGGAGAGAAAGAGAATATTACAGCTTCAGCAGCCAAAAGGTTGTCTTCCTTTTGAAACTCCAGGCACAGTCTGAACTTACAGGTTCATAGGTAAGTACTAGGGTAACTACCTCTGTGGGTAATTTTAAGCTTAGCCAATTTCCCTTTTTGTGCTTGAATTAACATATCCCATTTGGCTAGAGATTGACTTTAATCACCCCATGGTCAATAATTTTATATTGCCACTAATGAGAATAACTGAGATCATACTATAGATAATTTGAGGAGACCCATGCATGAGATAAAGGATTTATAAGCTGCCTCTTTCCATTAGTAATACAGGGGCCTATGAGTTGTGGGCACTTTTTAAACTATTTTACTTGTAATTAGGTTTGGCACTGGGGTGTTTGCTGGCAGCTGGCTATGTGAAGTATGAAGTCTTAATTATGTTTTAGACAGCCCAATTCTGATTAGTGGCCTGGGTGCTCTAGTAGCTAGTGGTGGCAGTAGGGGATGTGAAAAGAACAGTCTCTGTTAGCTCACCCATTCCAGGGAAGGGGATATATGCATGTGGAGAGCACATGTTCAACAGTATGATTCTCAGTTAGTGACACAGGAACCCAGTAGGAGTGTTAGCTTCTTGTGGATAAGGTGGCAACTTAACACTACTAATATATAATTTCCACAGATTTGATAACCTCAGAGTTGGTTCCATTTTCCAGGGATGCAGGGGCTGTAGATGCTATTACCCTCCACATAAGAACATAGATAAACAAATTATATCACCATTCTATATCACTTGCAACATGCACAGTATGAGGTTAGGCACATATGGAATAAAATGATCCATCTGGAAGGACAGTCATCCACTGCTCAACTGTTGTCCCCACTGGTAGTGACTATGACTGACCATGATGTATATATAAATGGGTCAGTGGGGTGGTGGGACATACAAAGTATTTAGGCCAGGAGGGCAAGAAAAAAAAATCAAACAGGAAAAGGTTCACCTGTAGCAGTTTTACTGGTGCAATAGGTTTGATTTCCTATTTTTATAAAGATTTTTGTAAGGTTTTACTATTAGTTACAAGTGATTACCATTTCACTACTAGATTCAGATTGTTCTTGGAAGCATTGTGATATAGAAAATTATTGCACTATGTTGGGCTCTGAGGTCCTATGTGTGTGGACTAATTCTAAAATAAAAAAACATATTTTTATTATCTCGTATATAACATAAACACCTCCAGCATAGCTGGAGATGAAATGTTGAAAGAAGAATGCTACTTGGGAAGTATGATAAAAACTACTTTACATAAAATAAGAGAATCCATGGTTATACTTCCAAAGACAGGAATTTTTATGTGGACTTAATTTCCTGTGCCTCCAAATGCTCCTTCCTAAATACAGAGGAGTTACTTGACATAATATAATTTGTGGACTTTGCCTGGATCACGCTTCTATGGACTATTCTTCTCAAACATTCCTGACAGCAGCAGCATCCAGTATGGAAATTTAGAACTTCATCTAAATTAGCTCACTGTGATTACTGTCTTCTTCTACACATTCATTATCCCTTAAGAAATAATTAATAAATTAGTATGAAAGTATTAATTATTAATAACTTAATCATTAATAATTATTTATTAAGAAATTAAGACATTTCATTAGCTTGGCTATAAAAATAGCCATTTCTATTATTTACACTATGCTGAAGCCCTCACACTTTTATATTCTTCTAAGTCCATGTGGTCCAAATTCTTCAGTGATGCCTTGCATTTGGGAAGCAAACAACAAAAATGCTAGCCTTAGAGAAGACCATCAGTTCTAGTGCAATGTTATCAGTCAGTTTTGCAACAGAAGTGTAACAAGTAGCTACTACAGATGCGTAGATTCAAATCAACAATTTACAACACACTTTCTCAAGGAATTGCAGGGCTAATCTTATGATCAAAATATTTTGACATTCACAATGAGGTCTGCGCATAGCTTCTCCAAAATATAACATACTTAATGGGGAGTTCTGGTACTTTATGCAGTCTGACTCTGGTTCTACAAAACACTGTCTCCAGTTTAGCTTAGTCTGGTTCACTTATCTGACAAAATATCATCAAAACCTTTTGCTTCAATCCCGGATCCTGAACAGTGACATGAACAGCATTTTTTTACTTGGATAGTAACAGCATCCATGGTCCCTGAACCCCTAGAAAAAAATAATAATCTGTGAGGTTGCTACATTAGCTTGGTCTGGTTGTTAATCATTTCCCATTGCTTAACCAAACAGACTTTACCGAATTAGCAAACGTGAATGCATGTCAGTTTCCCCTCACCAAGCAGCACATTGTTTTTGGAGTCTACTGTTGGCAGGTGCATCTATAGACTTCTGAAAGGACTACAATATTTACATAATACTTTATTTTTCTAATGATGTTATTTGCAAGCTTAACTAGCCACACTTCCCTCTCATATATGCGTACACAACAGACTGTAAGGTCTGACTACATCCCCTTCCTCACTTGCTTTTCATTTATTTATTCATTTAATTTCAGATTGTTAATTGGATAGGTGGGCTAATCGTCAGACACTTCAGCCACAACTTGGCACAAAATCAGTGATAATTATAGTGATAATTACAAGTCATACATGTGACAAATATACGGACAAAAGTACATAAAAGAAAACTAGAGTAACAGTATATGGAGCATAGTTAAAATGTGACACAGTCAAGACTGCATTTGTAGTTAATTGAACTGTACAATTATTAAGTGTGAGTGAGCTCTGACATAGGTATGGCATGCAATGACCAACACTCTCACCTAGCATTGCTAGCCATTATCGCTAAAGCACAGGGATTCAAAACCACAAAAATAAAAATCATATAACAAATAAAAGCATGGTCTCATAGTAGATCTATCATCTAACTGACACAATATTGAATATACATACCACTCCAGAAAGAAGAAAAGAAAGTACTTCTAGTTCTTTCAGCCAGCGAACGAAACAGGCCGCCAACGCCAAGCAATAAAAAAATCCAGTCAAATAAATCCTCGAAGCTCAAGTCTGCAAGCAAAACTGGCTGCAACTGTTTGCTTCTCGCTCTTTTCCCAGCACATAAAGCCCGGGAAGAGAGCGAGAACCAATCAGCAGCCATTTAGCCCAACCATGTCATGTACGTGCCTGCGTACGTGGCAGTCCGAACCCCTTCCATTTCTATGCGGTTTGGAACCGCATAGACTGCTGGGCATCACCCTGATGCCTTAATTGGCTCTCCGGACTGCAGCTCCAAGTAGAAACAGAAAAAAAAAAAACATATTTTTTTAAAACTGCCGCAACCCGGAATTCGACAGTGCACATGCTCGTCAGTCGGCATAAAGCAAGCAGCCGGCTGATAGAGATGAAACGAAAGAAGACAAACAGTAAAAATAAAAAAAGTACTTTTTTTTTTCTTTTTTCCTTTTCTTTCTGAGGGGGCTGCAGTCCGTCAGTCCGATGGCACGAGCCGCCCCTGCCACTGATGGAATCCTCACCTAAACATGCTACATAATAAAAGAAGAAAACTCATGGAAAATATCAGGAAGAGTAACTCCCTTAAAGACAAGTACTCTATTATACAACTCAGCAAGAAACTAAGAGGTCTAATTAAGTCCAAAAAGGCCAGCTATGAAGTCAGGATAGTCTTGTAGGCTAAAGACAATCAGACAGCCTTCTTCAGCTACGTCTGGAACCTTAGAGGTAACACACAACAGTGTGCTGAACTGGTCGTGAATGGTACTACCTTCACAGATCAGGGTGACATAGTAAATTTACTGGCTGATAAATTAAACTCAACCCCCCCCCCCACTCCCCCTTCACCAGCTCCATCAGGTGAAATCCCCTGCAACATACATCCCCCAGCTATCAGCAAGGACCAGTTGCTGGCAGTACTTACTAAAGCCTAGCACACTGCCACTACGGATTCCAACAACATCTCTGGTTGCCTCCTGAACAGACGAAAACACTTATCAGGACCACTTGAGGCACTATTCAAGTACAGCCTTGAAAAGGTTATGTTTCAAGTGAATTGAGGACTGCAACAATCATTCCCCTCCACAAGGGTGGACCATCAAGCAACCCAGAGAACTACAGACCCATCACTCTAACAAGCCTAATGTGTAAAGCCATGGAATGAATTATCACAGAAATGATAAACAAGCACATTGGCAATCGACAGTCACTAGACCCATCCCAATTTTGCTTTAAGGGAAGGCTATGCCGACTTAACCTGGTAGACTTCTTTGAGAGAATCACCAAGGCAATGGACAAGGGTAAAAAAGTGCATACTGCATATCTTGACCTGGCTAAGTCATTCAATACAATATCCCACTCATGCATTGTTGACAAGCTCTCTGAGCTAGATATAAATCCTTACATAACCTGCTGAATTGCAGGCTGGCTCACAGACAGGACCCAAGAAGTCAGGATCAGTGAGACCACCTCCACAAAGGGACCAGTCACCAGTGGAGTACCCCAGGGAATTAATGTGGAATTAAGTACTGAAGAAACAAGGGGTTAGCAAAGGCTGATGCTAGATCAGGAAGTATGCTAACTATAGGTTGTTTAATCATGAGAATGTTAATATGGGGAAGCAAAACGAAGGAGAGTTTTGTAAGAGTATGGACAGTGACAACAAAAAGCCCATTGCAGCCCAGACTTTGAGAGATGACTTTTATTAAATAAAAGCATTAGCAAAAAATATGAAAAAGGCAAACTTTCATGCCTCCCAGACATTTTTCCAAGTAATTTAAACCGAATGCTACCATCTGATTTAAATATACAATGGTCATCATGTGATATGTATATGTAATTTAGCTTCTAGCTACTTTGCAGCATACAAAAGAATAAAATATATTTAATTAATGTTTTTTCAAATCAGTGGTGGAGATATGCTTCCTGAACCCTAGTCTTTGTGTCCTTTAAATCAATTTTGAAAATGAGGGGTTTGTAACACGCAGATGAAACTATTGCAAATTTTATTGTAAAAAAGCTTTCGTTATTTAAATGTGGGTTATTATTTTATACTTTTTCAGTCTTAATTACATTTGTATATCATACGATGATTGCACATTGTAAATGAATCACTTACACATAAGAAAAACAAACACAGGCAAAGGCTAACAATGCATTGAGATAATACAGTCAGCAATCTGTAATGACTGACCAAGTACAGTACAGGATTCATTCAGTACATTACTTTAAAATATCAAACTATGCAACTTTGCACTTTTGGCAGGAAGTTGTAGCTTTAGAATTTCTGCAATTGTTTCCATGGCTGGGTTTGATTCTGGATGAGAAAGCCTGTCTGGATGAAATTTATATAGTTTCTGAGTATGCATAAGTTTTTTTTTTTTGGGGGGGGGGGGGCATCAAAGATATACTGCTTAGTCTGACAGGATGTAAAATAATTTCTTGAGTTTTTGCTGTGGAACTTTTCTTCCTGGGTCACTTGGAGTTAGCTGGTTAACAACATGAAATAAATTATTTAAGCATGTGAAGAAAATGTAAAAGAAAATATTTTTGAAAGTACATGCTAACTTTAAATTGTTTAAGATGGTTGCTTTCAGATGTTAACACTGCATCAATTTTTGACCTAAAGAACCAAAGGCCCCACAGCAAACATGCAAAGAACACAGTCAGGCAAATCTGTGAAAAACAAAGAAACATCACTGCGAAGGTACTTGGAAAAGTTCCTTTATCAAGGCACTGTGGGCGATATGTAAAAAAAAAAAAATATGCCAGAGGTATGTGTGCACACGCTTGTGTATACATATTTGCACTGTGTGTCAAAATGTGGGAGAGAGAAAGAAGACAGCAAAACAACTGAATATCCTAGATCTGTTGAATTTCTAGACAAAATGTGAACCCAGGAAAAAAGTGGAAACCTTAAAATCAAATAATCCTTAAACAGCTAAAACCTTTGTAAATCAGTTCTGTTCATATCACCCTTCTCCTCCATGCAGAAACCAGAGGCAATTCTGACTTTTATCTGAAAACAGTTGTTCTTACAATGTTTTAAAATTAAACTAATAAAAAAGATTGAGGATAAAAACAGCAGACAAAGCAGATTAATATTGTATCAAAGTATAAAAGTAAATTAGAAATATTGGGCAAGATTTAAATTAAGAGTAAAATAAATGACAGTATGACCAAACAGGTCCACACAGATGGAGAAACAGGAATAAAGAAGGACAGGCCATTCTAGACATCTGACTAGCAAATGTCTTGATGCTGACCAACGCATGGGTCAGCAAGAGAGAGTCACAAAATCACGTACTACAGTGGCCAACACACAACTCAGATCGACTTCCTCCTAGTAAGGAAAGGGCACTGGGATAGAATCAACAATTGCAAAGTCAACCCCAGTGAAACAGCCGACCCACAGCATAAACCACTGGTTGCCACAAACAGCTGCAAGCAGTAGTCAGAGAAGTCTTTAAGGTCAATAGAGACCAGAATGAAGACCTGCAAGTTGACAAGAGAGAAAGCACAGGAGTTCATGGAATTACTCAGGGTTCTAGCACCTCTGGAAGAAGAGAAAAAAGGTGTATTTGAAGAAGACGAATGGCAGTGCTTCAAAACAGTATGTGTGAGGACTATAGCACAGATATGCGTCAAGTATGGAAATAAGGTACATAAGGAAAGCTGGTGGAGGAATGCAGACATCCAGGAAGTCATCACAAAATGGAGTGCAGGAAAAAGTGGGAGATAGAAAAGTCAAACCAGGAAGGGAAGGGAAACTGATTGGCTAACAAGGAGGCTAACAAAGCAGTTGCAATAGAGCACCAGAGGCACTCTACCAACTTCTGGAAAGGGACTCGCCAGATAGCACAAAGAAACTCTATGAGGGTGCAAGGCAAAGACAGATACAAAGATAATCATCAGACACCCTTCTTAAGGAATGCTGGAAACAATATGCTCACCAGTCTAGAGCACATTAATGGCAGATAGAAGGAATACTTTTGGTACCTTCTAAATGAAGAAAACTGCACAGAAGCTGTACTGACCCAGGAGCAGCCCACAATGAAAGAACAGGAGCCTACACTAGAAGTAAGAACAATAAGGAAATAAAGTCAGGAAATGCAGTGGGCAAATATGAGATCAGGGAAGATGTAATCAAGATGTTAGGGAAGAAATGGCTCCAGAGGGTACTCATAACAACATGGAGAGAGAAAGGTATACCCCCAATGACTGAAGAAAAAGCATTCTAGTGTCAGTGTACAAGAAAAAAGGGGAAATTCACCACTGTGGGCTTAGATGCATCAAACTCCTGTCACACCGGAGAAGGTAATTGATAAATAAACACTCAGAGTGGTAGAAAGATAGGAGACGAGCAGTCTGGATTCAGATCAGGATGGAGCACAGCCAATCCAATGCTTGCAGTGAGAAAGGTAGCTGAGATGAAGCTAGATATTTTAAAAGAGTCCAACTAGGTATTCCTAGACTTGGAGAAAGCAAAAAACTAGGCCCCAAGAAAGCTGATTTGGGCAGTACTATGGTGGTTCAAAGTCCCATAAACACTGGTGGAATTAGCACAGGCTATGCACAAGGTACCAGTGACAGAAGTATAGTGTTTGGACTCAAAAAGGGGTTCCCAGTGGGAGTGGGTGTGCCCCATGGTTCAGCTCTAATCCCACTGCTGTTCATACTGGTGATGTACTACATAAGCAAACAGGTTACAGTAGACAGATCAACAAAGCTTCTGTATGCAGACAATGGGGCATTACAGGCAGACTCTTATCAAGAACTTTAGCAAATGTTAGGGGATAGGAATGCAATCTGAAAGCACATGGGATTAAACTGAGTATTGATAAGACATTTGTAATGGCAGCAAATGGGGATGATCAAAAAAGTTGAGAACTGAAACAGATGGAAAACTAGTGGAACATGTTATTAGCTTCAAGTGTCTGGGAGGGGTGGTTGAGAAGAAGGGAAGTCTAAATGAGGAGGGTAAATCTGGAACAAGAGAAGGCACTGCCAGCTGACACAGAATGTCAGGGCAGAAAGCCAAAGAAGATGAAACATAAGATGTAAAAAACAGTGGTGCGACCAGTACTACTGTATGGTACAGAAACATGGGCAGTGAAGGGAGAACAGGTGAGGAAACTTGAGATGTTGGAGATGCATATCCTGATTATGGTGGAAGGATGCACATTGTGTTACAGGCAAAGAAAGGAGAACATCACAGAAGAAGCCCAAGTAGCTCCAATTGCAGAGAAAGTCAAAGAGAACAGATTACAGTGGATCAGACACATGTGCAGGAAAGCAGAAGACAATCTGGTTAAGAAGATTTGTGACAGATAAGAAGAAGACAAAAAGAAATGAGGATGTCCAGCAAAGAGATGGATGGATTGTTTGAGAGAAGACTTGTGACAGTCAAGCATGACTGCTGAAGAAGGTAGGAAAGTGACATTTAATCAGAAGATTGTGACAGTTGACGCTGCACCCTAACCCTGTGTAGAGAATTGGGATAATGAGGGTTGATGATAATGATGATGATAATATAAAATTAAACAGAATACTGTGAAGCTGACATAATCCAGTAACAAATAGACAATTTGAAAGATATTCAGTTTTACTTCTAATAGGTATAGTTTAATTTGTTGCAGTCTTTTAAGGAATTCTCAGTATGTATATTCTTACAGTAAAGCAGCAACTTCAGAAGTTTTTAAGCTTTTATGTCAAAATAAGTATGTATTATGGGATGTCACTGCAATTATTTATTTATTTATTTATTTATTATTCATTTATTGGCATTAGTTTACTGGGAAAGTCTGACTGAGCAGTGCTTTTTCAGTGGAGGGCCTGGGAGAAAAACTCCATTATACAGACATCATTTACATCATTTGCATGACTTCATCATTCAGTCATTTACATTCATGAACAACAGTTCCATTATTCAGACATCCTTGACATCAGTTGCATCATTTGCAAATAGTTTTGATTACAAATAACAATTACATGGGTTGTATATAAATATACATTTTAATAAAGTACAATATCATCAGTATGCATAAATCGTCATGCTTTACTTAAGATAATTTATTACTATAAAGACTTGTTCAAAATCTAGGACATAAGAAGATAAGAAACCTTTGTCCTAGATTTTGAACAAGTCTTTATAGTAACAAATTATCTTAAGTAAACCATGACAATTTATGCATACTGATGATATTGTACTATATTAAAATGTATATTTATATACAATCCATGTAACTGTTATTTGTAATCAAAACTACTTGTAAATGATGCAACAGATGTCAAGGATGTCTGAATGGAACCGTTGTTCATGAATGTAAATGACTGTGAATGAGGAAGCAATGCAAATAATGTTCATGATGTCTGTATAATGGAGTTTTTCTCCCAAGGCCTCCACTGAAAAATGGCACTGCTCAGTCAGACTTTCCATTCAAAAGGAACCTTGATGACTGGATGGGAGATAGAAAATTCATCCTGGGGATCATGTCAGTCACCCTGCTAGACAGGGGACCAGAGAAGTAAATATTCTGGTAAGAAATAGCCAGGGAAATGTTATGGTTAGGCTTGTATAGGCCCTAGGGCCGATAGCCTAGTACCACCCTGTGAACCTATATCCTAAGTGTTGCCTCTCTTTCAACCTCTTTTCCTGAGCCTCTCTACCCTCTATATAGTATGTCTACTCACTAAATGGATCTTATTTTCTCCTGGTATAACCACAATCTGGTCTACCTCTCTTTGTACTTAAAAGTACCTCCTATGCATATTGTCAACCTCATAATTTATAAACTTTTTTTGCCATAAACATAAAGCTTTGTTACAAACTGGATTATATGTCTAATAATCTGTTTTCATTTTCTTATGGTCAAATGTAACACTATATGACATTTTTATTCGACTGTGAACTATTTCCAAATCATGTGTAAAAAAATCTTTATCAGACTATGACTAACATATTAACCTAAAATGTATTTATGCTTATTGACTAAAATGTATTATGTATTGATTTACTGTTTACTCATTTTGCTGTAATGCTGTTCTTCATGGGCCTCCACTGAAAAGGGGCAGCTTATCTACCCATTCAACCATCCTGTTAAACAAATGCAATAGGTAAATAAGATAAAGAGTTAGAGAAGCTCACAGCAAGGAAGGAGAGGAGTAGGCACAAGGAAGATAAAAGAGGTGAGATGATAAAAAAGGCTGTAGTTGTGATTGTGATATCCCTGCTGTGGGACAGTGATCAAGGAGCCTTAATCCTCACCACTAACACTGGAGAGGGACATTCACTTGGAACAGAAATAGATACATACAGTATTTCCATATGCAGCTGTCTACACCAAGCACAATTATCATTAAGAGCACACAGGGAACACCCTCAGTCAAGTGACTGGGCTTCCCACTCTCTCTCTCTCTCTCTCTCTCTCTCTCTCTCTCCAGGCCCCTAATAAGATGTCCCACTGGCACAGCTGTAGAGTTGAGTCCTCAGCCAAATGTTCCAAGCCAAGTCCTTCACCACCATTTCTGTGAAATCAATGGTGTGTGTCCCTGTTCCAAGTAGCTGACACACACATGCTCTTTGAGATTTGATTTGCACACACACACACACACACACACACACACACACACACACACACACACACACACACACACACACACACACACACACACACACCTGGGAAGGGCTGGCACAGATTTACTAGCTCTGCTACCTTTGCCCAGATTGTAAGGTAGTTACTGTCATCGGAATACTCCAAAGCCAGCTACTCTAAGGCTCAAGGGCACCCAATTATACTGAGTAGAATTAATACTAATTAATACTAATACAAATGGTAGTGTTTGACCAATGCAACAAGGCTTTCAGAAACGGCCACAGTGTCACCAAATAAATATAAGTACTCTCAAAAGTTAAAATATTCCCTAAAAGACCAGCTGCAATAAACATTTTAAACATATTTAATAACAAATAATAAAAGAGTATGAAAATACTAAATATCTATTTACAATAACTACCAGAGTTTCAGTCACAGGAAATTTTAAAAATATGCATCTATATCAGATGATCGAACGTTTAGTTAAGTGAATAACTAAACATCCATCACTAATAATCGCACACACAAAACATCGAATGGCAGTTTCTACTCAGGGATATGATGCCATTGCCCAATGGAAAACAAAAAAATAAACACAAATGAAGTGGGAGGCTTTGCCGCCCACACCCCCCCCCCTAACTAAATATACCAAAACCAAGATTGCTCCACATTGAAGAAAGGGCAAACTCTGCACAATGGCCAAATGACTAGTTTCCCTGAGTGGAAACTGCCATTTGCAGTTTTGTGTGCTCGATTGTTAGGTATCGACATTTAGTTATTCGGTTAACGAAACATTCGATCACCTAATATAGACCAAAAATAACACCAATGGAAAGATTCACACAGATACAGAAAAACAATATATAGCTAATCTTACTATATTTTCCTGACTGATCAAAATAATTACTGTTCCCTAGTTCACTTACTAAAGCAAGGCAAAATGAAGTGGCTGAGTGGTCTTCCTTCTTGTCCTGAGACTTCTGTCTCATCTAGTACTAAAACATCATTTCAGCACTGGATTACACAATGATATTACACACATCTGGTCATCTGGCTTCTGGTTCCCACACTACCCCCTTTACTAGCAACTGAACCAGAATCTAGCACATATGTGTCAATAATACACACACACACACACACACACACACACACACACACACACACACACACACACACACACACACACACACACACACACACACACACACAGCTTTGCTAAGAGGTGTTATACCATCTGGAAGCTATAAAACCATTTCAAAACTTCCACCCTTCCAGGGTAGCAATTACTTCAACACTTCAGTTTACAATACAGTAGGATTCCTAGTCCTGGTTTTCATAGACATTTTGTTTCTGGCTGCAATCAGAACTGTAAGGTTCATAGGTTCACAGGTTGATACTAGGCTATCTGCCCTAGGGCATTTATAAGCCTAACCAGAGTGTGTTTGGCTTTCACCACCCTTTTAGATTAGTTGACTTTGCCTCTGTATAGTAGGTCACAGAAGGTAGCCCTTTTAAGGTTAGTTTACTGTACCTCTGTCAAGCAGGGACACAGAAGCGATCCCAGGGGTAAACTTATGATCTCCCATCCACTCGTCAAGATTTCTCTTGAAGAGGGTCAGTGAGGGGCTCTGCCTAACATGGATTGGGATTTTGTTCCAGAGTGAGGGGAGCCTCTGGGATATGAATCTGTCCCTCCAGCATGTCCTATTTATTTCTGTGCCGAGGTTTTGGTCCCTGGAGTGTGTAGCTCTAAGGGATTTGGATTTCCTGAGGTGAAGCATGTCCATTAATTCTGGGTTGGACATGGCTTTATACATCAGACACAGATCGCCTCTGAGTAGGCGGTACACAACTGAGTAGAGCTGGTGTTTCTTTAGCCGAACTGCATAGGGCATCTGTTTGAGTCCCTTGATCCTCTTGGTGAGGTACGTTTGGGGTCTTTCCAGTTGCTGCAGGTGTCGGGTAAGGTACATCCCATATGGGGCATTGTATTCAATTATGGGCCTGATAAGTGATGAGTAGAGGGGCACAATGACCTCTCTTGATCTAGATGTGAACCCTTTTGTGATAAGGTGAGCTATATAGAAGGTCTTTCTAACCACTTTGGCAACATGATTGTCAAAGGAGAGATTGCTATCTACTTGGGTCCCCAAGTCCCTAATTACTTCTTCCTTACTTAATGGATTACCACCTATGTGGTAATTTGTGGGCACTTTGTTTTTCCCAAAGGAGATGACTATGCACTTTTTGGCATTTAGCTTTAGGCCATGGCTCTGACACCAGTTATCTGTCTCTGTGAGACCCTTTTGGAGGATGCTTGTGTCAGCCGGAGAGTCGATTATGGCACCCAGTTTGCAGTCATCTGCAAACTTGGTCAGCCATAGTCCACCCGTGTTAGCCTGTACCTCAGAGAAATATATACTGAACAAGAAAGGTCCCAGGACTGAGCCTTGTGGGATGCCACTTGTAACTGGTTTAGAGTCTGACATGGCACCTGCTATTCTGACCATGTGGGTTCTATCCCTGAGCCAGTTTGCAGCCCATCTTGTGACATAGGGGTTGATAGTTAAGCTGGTGAGCTTATTTATGATGCCCGAGTGGTGTACTGTGTCGAAGGCTTTTGCGAGGTCCAGGTAGGCTGTGTGGACTACCTTCCCTTCATCTATGGCTTTGGTAACTGTTTCAAATAAGTCGACCAGGTTCAAGAGGCAAGATCTGCCCTTAACAAAGCCAAATTGGGTAGGATCCAATGTCTGGAGGTTCCCAATGTCTTTGTTTATGATTTCCATGATGATACGCTCCATAGCTTTGCAGACCAGGCTAGTCAGGCTTATAGGGCGATAGTTTCTAGGTTCCGTTGTGGGACCACCTTTGTGGAGCAGGACCACTGTTGCTGTATGCCATTCCTTTGGTACATATCCTGTAGCAAGGCTGAGATTGAACAGTGACTTTATATGAAGGTTTAGTTCTTCTTGGAGCTCATGTAAGACGTAGCCCGGGACACCGTCTGGTCCCATTGATGCTGTGTTTTTTGCTTTGGAGAGGGCAGCTCTCACCTGTGCATCTGTGATCTCAGGAAGGCTACACTCTGTTGGGATAGGCATTTGCTCTTTTGGGGGGGAAGGGGGGGGGACATTTTCACTGAACCTTTCTGCCAGGATGTTAGCAATGTCTGTGGGTTCAGTGTATTTTTTGTCATTTTGCACTAACTCGGAGCATATCTGAGAGTTGCCTCCCAGGTTCCTGACATAACTAAAGAAGGCCTTGTTATTATCTTTAGTGTCTTGTGCAATTTTTCTTTCGAAGCTGGCCTTAGATGATTTTATGAGGGATCGTAGTTTCTTGCTAGTACTGATCAGAGACGCCTTCCCTTTTTGGGATTTTGCTCTATCATGTAGTAGCTTTCTCCTTCTGTTGTATAGCTTATTTATGGCCAGAGTCCACTAGACAGGTCTCCTGCCTTTGGAGGAGTGAGTCTTGGTTTTATTTGGGATAGCATGCTCCATGCATTCCTGTAGGTGTCCATAGAATGCCTTTGTAAAAGATTCTGCATTTTGGGCCGTGTTTTCCACTGGCCCGGGGGGCTTTGAAGGATTCCACCTCAGTTTTGAGAAGTGTGAAGTTTGCTTTTGAGAAGTTCTTCACCGTGGTTTCCTTGGCTGGGGGTGGGGATGGAATATGGATGTCCAGTGAGATTAGTTTATGGTCTGATCTTACCAATGAGGGGTATACCTCTGGTGTGGAACATAGAGACCCCATGTTGGTGATGACCAGATCCAATATGTTTTCCCATCTTGTGGGAGTGGTGACCAGTTGTTCCATAGCATTTAAGTGTATAAATTCTAGGAACCGTTGGGCGAGGGTGTTTGGGCTTGAGTAGTTTTCCCAGTCAATGTTTGGGTAGTTGAAGTCACCCAATATAATGGTGTTTGGAGAGACCTTCATATTCTCCAGTGTTCTTAGGAAAGCAGAGTGGGGTTCCTGTGTTTGGGAGGGTGGTCTGTAGCAGGCTACAAACTGAAAGGCAGTTTTGCCCACTGTTAGTTGCACATGGATGGTCTCTGATGCTTCGTGCAGTGCCACTAACCTGAAGGTGTGGGTATCTTTGATAAATATGGATACTCCCCCTCCTTTTGTGGTTCGGTCCGAGTTTTGGGGCCAAAAATCATGGTATGAAGTATAACCTGTTAGTGCTGGGGTGCTCTTGGGAGCCTTGAACCGGGTTTCTGTTACTGCACAGATATCGATATTCTCCATACTGAGGAGAGTCTCGAGTGCCTGCATCTTAAGGTTTAGACTTCTGGCGTTGAGCAGCATTACCCTTAGTTTTTTTTTTCTTTTTGTTGTCTATGGAGGTGGGTTTGTCTTTTGAGCCTTGCCTAAAAAAGGCACTATGGGAGAGGCAAGAGCCTTTGCCAGTATTCGAAAACCCAGGGGTGACATGTGCAAGCTGTCCCTAGCGAAGCAACGTGGCTTGTCGAGCATGTCATTCCAGGCTGACAGACACTGGATCCCCTTTGAATGACACCAATACTTTAGCCAATTGTTAAAATTGATCATTTTGTCTTTATACTGTGGCATCATTCTTGGTGAGGGCAAGATGCTACTCAAGGTCAGGGTCATACCGGCCTGGGCTACATGATCAGAGAGCTCCTCTATGTCACTTTTCATGTAGTCCAGGGAGGTACATCTCAGGTGATTCACACCAGCATGGACAATGACTGAGTCATATTTGTACTTGCTTTGGAGTGACCTGAGTGCTTGCGTTATGTGGCGGATCCTGGCACCCGACAGGCAGCTTACAGTGACCTTCTCCTTGTTCAGTCTGGTGAGTGGGACGTCAGTGTGTCTGACAATAGAGTCACCTATTACAAGTGTATTAGGTGTGTTGTTTAGCCTTAAGGGTTGTGACTGTGTGGCACACTGACTTTGTGAGCTATGTGCTACGTTGGTATTGTTTTGTGGTAGGGGTTGTTTGGATGTCTGCTTTGGAGGTCTCTGCTGCTTAGGCAGATTTTTATTTAGAGCCTCCGAGTATGTTTTTGTGTGTTTATGTGTTTGGTTTGCTGATGCGATAGGTCTATGTGAGACTGGATTTGTGGTGTGTGTGGTTACCTTCTCCTCCTGACTGGCTGTGCCAGTACTGGGTTGAGAGAGCTCAGCCTCCAGTTTGGCTCTATAGTTGCATCTCTCACATATATTTGAGCTTGTTGGGAGGAGGAGAGGGTGGTCTGTATACATAAGGCAGTTGTAACATTGCCTCAAGATTCCCAGATTCACCAGCTGGACTGGAAAGTAAACCCGAAATTGACCTTTGGACATGCCTGAATAATATAGGAACTACTTATTGACTGATCAGAAAGAAGCAATAGGGAGCAAGTACTTAAAAGGAGTATAAGAGGGTGTAGTGCTTAAGTTTATTGGTGTTTACCTATGAGATTAGTTATACGAGCAAGTGCAGGGTTTTAGAATGAAAATAGAGTGCTTATTTTGAGATTTAGAGCAGTTCTAAGGGAAAAAGTGAAGAGCAGACTTTGTGGATTTAGAGCAGTTCTAAGGGAAAAAGTGAAGAGCAGACTTTGTGGAGCCGGGAATAGTTTAAACCTGTTTAAGCGGCGCTGCCCGACGCTGCTCTGTGCACAACACCGCGCAAAAAGAGAGTTGCAGGGCTTTAAGAGAGAGAGATCAAGGAGTTTGGAATTGACCCAAAATGGCCAATAAAACTACAGTTTCTAGGCAGTAACCACTCCTACAGGGACAGGCAGGCTGCTCAGTGTTAACCACTGCCACTGGTGAACATAGAGACTTCCCTTTAGCCCAAGTAAGCACTGGTCTCCAAGAAACTTACAAACAGTTCAGAACAGCAACTCTGTAACTGAACTTTCTTTTAAATTATAGAAAGTGGGAAAATAGCAAGATTTTTGTTTTTTGTTTTTGTTTAAGGATAGCAGAGACACACAAGTAGCAAACTAGTCAGAACAGTGCAATAAATGACCCCAACACATGTGTGCTAGGTCAGAGGCAGGTAAAATGCAATTTTAATAAAAAATGATTTTAAATTAAGTGCAACACAAAAAATGCAATAAACAGGCTCTAGGTATGTTCTAAATACTGTTTCTAACACAGATATCAACTTTTGCAATCAAGAAAATGCCGAAAAGTAGGCGGCAATGCAGTTTTTCTAAGAAATAAATCAGAAGAAAATACTTAAAGTCTCAAAAGTGGCTCCTTTCTTCTCTCAACATTTTCTCCTCTTGGTAAGGTACATCTTTATGGCCTAAACCAGGTAATTTAATTTCAGACTATTTTTCAAATTTAGCTGGACTGAGATTAACCTCTTCCCTTCCAGTATCCTATGTTACAATATATTAATTTCAACAGTAACAATACAGTCTGAAATACAGATGTATTTCTTTTCTGTCCAGCAGGACCTACTGTTGGTGCATTTTTAACACAAGCAGATTTACAAATACATTTTCAACACAAGCACCTGTACAAAACAGTTTCTTATACAAATGACATATAATTCTTTACAAAACTCCAGATAACTATGCTGGCATATGTTACGCATCCACTGCCCTATTTCACCTGGCATAGCTGGCAATATCTCCTATCATCACAGTGATAATAGTACATTAAGTTTTGTGCAGCAGAGAGTTATAGCACAAATTGATATGGCTATATTAATATTGGTTTAACCCAGGGTGATGCAGGTGCAGAGTCATTTCTCTATGAGGTGTTGCTTTACTTGGTATTTGAAGTCTTTTAGGTTGCAGAGTGTTATTAGGTGGAGTGGGATGGTATTCCAGCTATTAGAAATGCAGTGTGAATATAGGGAGTATCCTGCATTACTGCTAGGTGTAATTATGTAGAGTAATGATTTGTCAGTAGAGAGAAGAGGTTTCTTAATTCTGGAAGGCTTAAGGATGGAGTGAAGATAATGGAATTTTTCAGGTTGTGCAGTAGTTTGAAGGTTGTAAATAATTGTGAGTACAATACATAATTATTTAATTCATGCCAGTTTAGTTGTTTTAGAGAGAAGCAGTGATAAAATTGAATGTATTTATTTTTTGGTGAGGATCAGAGCATTTCATGGTAGTCATTTCATTTAAAGGCAGATATTGTTACTATGATTAAAGAAAGCCCTGAAATATACGTGTTTTGTAGGCACTTTCCTTGGCTGAGGACAACATGGGACTGCTAAACTGTCATTTAAACCATTGTTGACATATACTCCGTTATTCTCACTTCTGGGAAGGGGTAGCTTACCACAGAGTAGCTTAAACTTGTCAACATCTCTGTGCTGATCAAGCCATTGGATGTTTGCATCAATGATTACATTTTTTGTACAGTGCAGTTTACCCCAAATAGGATGTACAATTAAGATAATTATCCAGGGACAAGTAACATTATACATCAAACCACCTAAATCTGTTTCTTCATGGCATCACCAGTGAAAATTAGACGACCCAGCTGTATCACATATTGTGCCCTTTACCAACCCTGCAAACAACTTTGAATATATGTTAACTTGATCTAGTTTATTTTTATTTATTTATTGATATTTGATTACTTGGAAATTCCGACTGGGTAAAAGCCAATTTCTAGCGGAGGCCCGAGGTGAAAAGCTCCAAATTATTACAAAACACTTTAAGAACAATAATTTTACATTCTTCAAAAATAAAACAAAAACATCAGCAATTGCAGTTTAACTAATTATAACAAATTTGTGAAAATATAAAAACATCGGTTAAAAACTGATACAAGTTAGATGACACACACTTAATATTTGTAGACATTTTAGACAGTTTGTAGAGAAATTAAAGGTAAGTTAGTCTAATACAAATAGGAACTACAATATGAAGTGAGGGAAAAGCAGGCTTATGGTATATTTAGAGAGAAAGTCAAGGAACATAATTTGACAGAAAGCCACCACAAAACAATATACTACTACAGGGAAACCTTTTTACAACTCAAGTGCATCCTCTGCCAGGGTCACTGTTCAGACTGTACTATACTCCTCTGAAATCATCTTAATGCCACTTTAAATACTGTAAATTTTATTATTATTTATTTTATTTTACATTTCTTGACTGTGAGTATCCGACTGAACAAAAGCCCTTTTTCAGTGGAGGCCTGGGGAGAAAAGCTCCAGACACATATATAGGACAACTTAGCAATAGCAATTTAACATTAATGTTACAGAAAAAGAATAACCCAAGAATTATTTAAGAATACAATTGTCATTACAATACAATATTAGAGAAAAGAATAATCCAAGAATTATTTAGGTATACCATCATCTTTACAATAGTTAGGATCAAAGTTGGTTACTATGAAACTTAGAAGGGAGGATTTTGGTTACTATGAAATTTAGAGGGGAGCATTTTGGTCAGAGATGATGTGAGCAGAGGCATGTCCTATTGTTTTTTAAAGTAATCATTGGTGGGTACTATAAATTGTTTCGGGTTTGTCAGGTTTCTTATTTCTAGAGGGAGTTTGTTCCATGCAATAGAGGGTTGGTAACTATATAAGTTGCAGCCAGTTTTGGTTTTTGGTTTGTGAACCTTTAGTAAGTCTTGGGTTGCACTTCTGAGATGTCTGGTGGGAGAGTAGTGTGAGATGAGAGATGATAGAGCTGGGCAGAAAGATGGTTGATATAGAATGGAGTGGATCATTTGTAGTTGGGATTGGAGTAGCTGGTGAGGTAGCTCAAGCCAGTTTAGGAATTTGAGGAACAGGCAGTGATGAGATTTATATGAGTGTTGAGCTGTGAATCTGGTTACCTTATGGTAGATTGTTTCTAGTTTGGAAAGTAGAGATGAGTTTAGATTAGTAAGTATTTGGGAGCAGTAAGTTAGACAAGGAAGAAGATGGGCATGAGTTAGAGTATGTCTAGCTTCAGTGGTGCGGAATCTGCTATTTAGTTTAGTATTTTTAGGGTTGAGGATAAGCTGGTGTTTTTTGAGCCAAGTCTCAACAGAGTTGAAGGATGTCTGGGTAGCTGATAGGAGTTCAGAGGGAGAGTTTGCAATAGTGATGACTGTAGAGTCATCTGCATATTGGACAATGAGGACAAGAAGAGTAGAGTGAGTTGGTAAAGATATTAAAAAGTAGAGGTCCAAGTATGGATCCTTGGAGAACACCAATTTTAATTTTAACATGTGGGTGGGAAGAAAGTGCAGAGTCCCATCTGACTAACGGCTGTCTGTCAGTGAGATAGCTGGAGAACCATGCTACTGTATCAGTAGTGAAGTAGAAGTCAGTGAGTTTATTAAGTAATAGGGAGTGTGAGACATGTCAAGGGCCTTAGAGAGGTCAATGAATAGACAAGATATGAGTTTGTGATTGTCTTTGGCTAGAGAAATTGTATTGGGAAAGGATAGGAGAGCAGTGGTGGTACTGTGCTTAGGACGAAAACCATGCTGGGTAGGAGTGAGAAGTTCTTGTTGGAGATGATGCATAGCTTGTTTGTGTGTACATTTCTCAAGTATTTTAGAGAGTGGAGAGAGGATAGCAATAGGTCTGAAATTAGATATTTCTGTGGAGTTACCTCCTTTGTGAATTGGAAGAGTATAGAACTCTTTCCAGATAGCTGGAACTTTAGATTCAGAGATGGAGCAGTTAATAAGGATAGATACAGACACAGCCAAGAAGTGTGCAGCAGTCTGGAGAAAGTATGAAGGGATATGATTAGCTGTACAGAGCATGGTTTAAGTTTAGAGAGTAGAGCTTTAATGTAGGTAGTAGGAACAGGTTTGAGAGAGAGAGAAGTTATTGGGTCAGCAGTCGGTGGTGATTTAGTGAGATTAGAGGAGCTGTGGTTAGACGGGGTGCTGTTAAATAGTTTGGAAACACATTCCATAAAATGTGTTAAAAGTATTTGCAGTCTCTTCAGGGGACTAATCAGGACATGGGTTTTGTGAGGTAGGGTTACCAGGGTGTAGTATCTGGTTTATAGCATTCCAGAATTTTTTTGGACCAGATTTTAATGTAGTTGGGGGATTATAGTAGAAGTTTTTTTTTGTCATTGTTAATGAGGTTATTTGTTTGATTGCGAAGTTCTTTAAACTTTTGCAAGTCAGCAGGAAGCTTGGATTGTACCCATATTCTCAAAACCCTGTCTCTGTTTTTCATAAGGGCACGGGTAGTTTTAGTTAACCAAGGTGAAATGTTAGCTTTTGTACAAATTTTTCTAGGTGGGCAATGGAGTTTAAAATGGAAAGGCAAGTAGAGTTAAAGGCACTAACTGCTTCATCTAGTGGAAGCTGTTTAAGGAAGTCCCAGTTAACTGTAGAGAGAAGAGTTTGGAATGTTTCAGGGTTAAAGTTGGAGAGCTTTCGGCAGGTAATGTTTCGGTGTGGTTTTGAGAGACGTGTGGTATATCTAAGCACTTTTATAGGTGAGTGATCACTAAGGGAGTTGGGTAGAATTTCTGGATTATGGTACTTGCAGGAATTAGAAGCTAGTATCCAGTCTATCAGGGAGCTTGGACTGTGCACTTTGGTGGTGTGAATAGGTTGAGAGATAAGTTGAGTAAATCTGTAGAGATTTATATGATACTGGGAGCTAGGAGTATTGAGATTCAGCCAATTAATATTTACATCTCCTAGGAGGATAGTTTCATTTGGGATGTTTGGGGAGAGATAAGAAAGAAGGTTTTCCAGTAAGGGAATGTTGCCCCCTGGTGGGATATATATGGCTATTATTGTAATGGTATTATGATTATTAACCTTCAGGTTTGCAGCAAGTATTTCAGCAGGTGGGAAGGAGGGAAACGTTTGTTTGGTTTGGGAAAGAGTAAGTTTATTAGAGTGGATTATAGCAATGCTGCCACCTTTCTTTTTAATGTGGTCTTGGCAGAGAATGTTGTAACCTGGGGGGAGAATATCTTTATCTTGGTTTTGGGGTTTAAGCCATGTTTCTGTAACAGAGATAATGTCAGAGTTGTGCTGAGATATCCATGCATGAAACTGACTTACTTTGTGTAAGATGCTTTGAGTATGGGTCTATATCACATTGTCGCATTGTAAAAATATCGAACGGCTACAATGTTGAAAATGCCGTTCAGCAAAATGTTTTTTGTGAGATCACGGTACAGTGAGGATCAGAAAATTTACCCTTTACTCACTGTAGTGCGATCTTGGAGTTGGTATATATAATTAGCGGGGGGTGTGGGGGGCACAGCCGCCCACAAGAACAGTTTAGCTAAATGGCATTTTCGATATTGTAGCCGTTCGACATTATGACAATGCGATAATGTGATATAGATGCTCAAGTACTGATAGAGTAGAAAGATAGATGTTTGTTAGGTATGGATGACTGGTTGTAGTTAAGGGGAGTGTTTTGTGGGATGTATGAGTTAGTAGTAGGACCAGGATTGGAATGTATGTCACCTGATATGAGCAAAGACATTGAGAAATAGTATGGCTTTCTTTTAAGTGGGTGGTTATAAAGGTGAATTGTTATGAATTTAGGTTAAGGATGATATGAGGGAGGGAGTTTTATTTTGGGGAAGGATATGTTGGTAGGGAGGATGGATGCACAGATGAATACAGGTTGTTGAGGGGGAGAGAAATTATGTGAGTGAGGGAGGTAGGGGCTTTATAGATTGGGGTTAGGAATAGTGGAGGTGCTGTGATAGTGAGGAGAAGGAGTAATGGTGGTAAGAGTAGGACATGGGTAATAGAGATAGACATTATTTAAGGAGAGGGGAATACTTAACTAGAGAGATGATGATTAGTTAGGAGTGGTTGGGAGGTGGTGTAACGTAGGAGGTAATAGGTGAGGTTAGGGTAGGTAGGTAGGTAAGAAGAGAGTGTAAGAGTAAGCCTTTATACTGGAGTGGGAGAAGTTAGAAAGAGGAAGGAAGAAGAGTCTAGGTATAAAGGAAATTATATGGGGGGTGGGTGGGAATGGGGATGGGGGGAGAGCAAAGAGAGCCTGAGCGTAGTGAGGGCAAATGGAGCGGGGCTACACCAGAGACAGAGAAATGCAGAAAAAAAACAATTATTAAATGTGAAGCCAATTAAAGGGAAAAAGCTGATAAGGTAGCTACAGAAATATAAGGTAAGATAGTCCCTTTTAAGCCTTTTGTAATTTGAGCCCTATAGGAGTAATGGAAAGGGTTGGAGCAGTACAGGGTTTACCAGATACCTCAATTTCAGACAAGAAAAATACACATTTGAGCCGTGGATGTATGGCTATACTGTAAATATTTCTAGAAGTAGTCACCTGTTTATCCATCCATTGGTGTAATACAGCAACTGCTTTGCTCATTCTGTATAAAAATGTTTCACCTTTTTATCCAACAATAGAATTCTCATTGCTATTAACTAAAACATCTTTATATTGTAACATCGACCGGCAAATTTATATCTATGCTCAGACTTATTGTAAGCAGTTTTGTAACTTTTTATACTATATTAACGTAATCTACAACTTCTTCTGCATGTTATTGTAAATTGCATTCTATTTTTAATTGTGCTGGAGCTTTTCTCCCTTGCCCTCTGCTGAAAATAGACACCTGCTTTCCAGTCAAACTATCCTGGTTAACAAATGTGAAATAAATAAATAAATAAATAAATAAATAAATAAATAAGGAAGTAAGTGAAGAAGGGAGTGTAAGGAGGTATAAGGAATGAAAAGGTACTTGTTCACATTTAGGGATATAGTTTATCTTTCTTTTGAGCAAGAATAGAGCCAAATTTTAGCTAGGAAGTCTTTCACAGTGTTTTGAATGATGGGAGGAAGGTTATTGACTTGATGGTTAGAGGTAAAGAGATCCAGCTGTTAGCAACCTTGTACGAGTACAGACAATGCTCAGCAGATTTGATAGGTTTGTAGACAGACAGGAGATTTTGGTCACTGGATCACATTGACTGGCTGGGATCATAGTTGTGTAGGATGACGTTTTTCTTTAGTGCTGGACAGGCAGATGGATGCTGGATAATTTTATAGGTGATAAGAAACTGTGTATATGTTAGTTGATGAGGCAGTTCTAACAAATTTAGGCTTTTTACTGGTATATAGTGGTGAGTTCTGAAAGGGGTATTTTCTTTAAATTTATCAACTTTGTTATAGCACTGTTCAAGTTAAAATTATTGTGAAGCCTGGAGGTTAGTAAGGACGGGAGCAACACAAAGACGTGAGGGGAGGAGATAAGTAGTGGCAAGTGTAGTTTTAGCTACGTCAGTGAGAAAGTTTTTGGCTCTGTAAAGCATTCCTGGTTTCTCATGAGTTTCCTATGTAATTTTCTATATGCAAGTCAAATGTAAGCTTATTATCCATTATCACCCTAATAATTTGCCATCAGAAGTGACTTCAATTGTTGTATTATCAAGAGAGAGGAATTTAAATTTTGTGTTTTCATGAAAGAGGGATTTGGGCAAAAAACTTAGTAGTTTGGACTTTTTTGGGTTGAGTGTGAGTTGTGAGTTACGATAAAGAAGTTATGTCTTACCATAACGTTCCATCTGTGTTGTTGATCGTCATTCATTCATTACTGATGGGTTATCGGTTCCATCCTCGGAACTGAGCCAGCCTTATACCAAGCTCACATCAACCAAAATGATCCTACCCACAATGCTCTGCTCCCTGTTACCTCAGATCGAGTTTGCAAGTTGATAGACAAAAGTAGAGGCTACCTCTGGTCATAACAGACCTACAAGAATGGAAGAAGGACCATATGAAATCCACCAGGAACCTCCGGAGAGGGATGGAGGGTGGGGAGTAATGAATGAATGAAGATCAACATCACAGATGGAACATTATAGTAAGACATAACTTCTTTATCCGATGTTGTTAATCTTCGTTCATTCCTTATTGATGGGACAGAGTCCCCAGCTACCTATATCCCTGGGCGGCCTTCATGGAAGTACATTTCTGAGCACTATGGAACCAAAAGAAGCTCTTCTTCTGGACGCCAAATCCAATTTGTAATGAAGAATAATGGTATGGGGGTTGGCCCAAGTCGCAGCTGAGCAAATGTCATTGAGGGAAGCCCTAGCATGAAAATCTACTGAAGTTGCCATTGACCTTGTAGAATGGGCTTTCACTTTGTGAGGCAAGGTGATGTTGTTCTTGTTGTAGATGAAGGTAATGCAGTTTCTCAACCATGACGCTAATGTAACTTTAGAAACAGGATGACCTAGTCTTAGTCCAGAAAAAGCCAGAAATAATTGGTCTGATTTACGGGTAGATTTTGTTCTGTCCAAATAAAAACGGATTTGCCTGTGAACATCTAGGAAGTGCAGGCAATACTCTCCCTTGTTAGAATGATTAGGAAAAAATACTGGGAGGTCAATAGACTGATTGATAGACTGCTCTGACACCACTTTCGGTAAGAAGGAGGAATTAGTTCTCAGTGAGACTCTATCCTTATGGAAAATAAGGTAGGGAGGTTTGATGCATAAGGCTTGAAGTTCTGACAGACATCTGGCCGATGTGATAGCAACCAGAAACAAGGTTTTCCAAGAGAGGTACTTTAAGTCACATGAAGATGCAGGTTCAAATGTGGGTGCTGTTAGAGCTTGCAGAACCAAAGCCAGGTCCCAAGGTTGTACTGGTTCTCTAAAGGGAGGTTTTAGTTGAAAAATACCCTTCAAGAAAGTCTTACAGAGTCTGTGTGACATGAGTGAAGAGTCCTGGAAGCCAATGTGGAAATTAGAAATGGCAGCTAAATGAACACGAACAGTAGAGGCTGATACCTCAGACTGAAAGAGATCTGATAAATAATCTAATACCACTGACACTGGGGCTGAAAAGGGGTCCAATTGTTTGTTCAATGCCCATAAAAGTAAATCTTTTCCATTTGGTGAGATAGGTTAGCCTGGTGGATGATTTATGAGATGCAATAAGAATATTGGGCACTGGGAATGAGAGGTTATCCTGCCTGGCAATCATTGGGAAGTGGAGAAACCAAGCTGTCAGTTTCAGGTTTGTTAGATTGGGGTGAGTCAGACCCTGCAGATGGGAGATCAACGTCAGAGATGGATTGAGAATCTATGGTCGATCTAGCAGGTGAGGCCAAAGGAAGGGGAACCAAACTTGTTAAGGCAAATATGGTGCAAAGAGGATTACTTTGCTCTTCAACTGCCGTGCTTTCTTCAATAATTGGGAAATGAGGGGTAGAAGAGAGTAAGCATAAAGCAAACCCGAGGGCCAAGCATGGACTAGAGCATCTCTTGGTGAATGACTCAGAGTAGGGATCAGGGCAAAGTAGTTGCACTTGTAGTTGATTGGGGAGGCGAATAGATCACAGCAAGACGGGCCCCAGTGGTTGAAAATTTTTGCCACCATTATAGGATTGAGGGACCACCACTTATGAGGTTGTAGAATGCACCTGCTCAATTTGCCGGCTATCATGTTGGAGCTTCTGGGAATGTGCATTGCAATTAGAAAGCGGTTGGAAGCTATCACCCATTGCCATATTCTCAAGGCCTCTCGGCATAACAGGTAAGATCTGGTGCTCTCCTGCTTGTTGATGTACCAGACTACTGACATGTTGTCTGATTGGATTGCAATAGTCTCTGATGGAAGGATTGAGTGAAATGCTTGCAATGCTAGTAGCACCGCCCTCAGTTCCAGGACATTGATATGCAAATGAGCCTCTGTCTCCGACCAGGTGCCTTGGACCAAGTTTCCCTGACATAGCCCCTACACCCCATCAGGGAGGCATATGTGGCCACTGTGGCTTTTGGCTGATGGGGGCTGAAGGGGCGAGACCATTGTTGGGGATTATGAGACATCCACTAGAGAAAATCCTGCTTGCATCTCTGAGTTACACTTATCTGAAAAGACAAAGGATGTTGTAGAGGGTGCCACTGAGTGAGACGTAGCCACTGAAGAAGTCTTATGTGGAACCTGGCCAGAGGAACAATTGTGACTGAGGCTTCCATCGACCAAAAGAGTTGGAGTATGGACCAAGTAGAAGATTTGTGGTGACAGATTAGCGACTGAACCTGTTGCCTTATTCTTTGAAGTCTGTGATCTGAAAGAGATGCTGTGGAATTTCTCATGTCCAACAGAACTCCGATGAATTCTAAAGATTGTGCCGGGGTCATGTTGGTCTTCTCCCAGTTTATAGTGATTCCCAGGTGCTGAGCTGTGAGAAGAGTAATCCAGGGCATCCTCCAGTAGATGCTTGGTGGGGGTGGTAAGGAGCTAGTTATCTAGGTATGGAAACACCTGGAATCCTTGAAGTCACAGGTGAGCGATAATCACTGCCATGCATTTGGTGAACACTCTGGTGGCTGTAGAGAGACTGAAGGGCAGTGCTCGAAATTGGTAGTGACTGGCTCCTATGTGGAAGTGGAGGTATCTTTTTGAGCATCTGTCCACTTTTATATGGTAATACACATCTTGAAGATCTATAGAGCACATCCAATCGTCTTCTTCCAAAAGAGGAAGGATAGAGTGAACCGTGACCATCCAGAATTTCTCTGTTTTTACAAATTTGTTCAGTGTGCTGAGATCCATAATCAGTCTCCAGTCCCCCATCTTTTTTGGCACTAAAAATAATCTTGAGTAAAAACTGGATCCTATCTGGTCTGGGGGGACCGTTTGGATGACTCTCTTTTGTAGCAGCTTTTGGATTTCATGTGCTGCTGCTTCCCCTTGACTGGGTGGGACGTCGGGTAAATTTCTGGGTGAAGTGGGACAGAGATGGAAGGGAATGTGGTAACATCTGGATATTATCCATTGTACCCAAGAATCAGTGGTTATGGTTCACCAGGCAGTAGGGTACAAGGAAAAATGACCCCCGACAGCTTCCAGAGGTGAGCAGTCAGGCAACACTTCAGGAGTGCTGGTAGGGTTGTCCAGAGAAAGAATCTCTGGAACCCCAGTTTCGTGGTCCTCCCCTGCTCCAAAAGGGCATCTTCCATTAGAGTTTGCCTCTCTGCCCTTAGGGAAGAACTCGGCACATGTGTCACAGAAAGAGCCCTGTGATTTTCTGTCCTACATCTTCCCACTCTTCTGATTTCTGGATGGCAAACAGGGTCTTACCATCTTGTTCGCATCTTGCCAGCGTATCCTTAACCTTTGGGCCAAACAATGAAGCGACCTTGATGGGGCATTCAAAAAGGAAGCCTTAAAGGAGTCCATCAAGTCACAAAGGCACATCCATGCATGACGTTTCGTGACTATGCCTGTGCCTGCTGCTCTAGCCGCTCCTTCCATTACGTGTGAAATGAGGCGCATGGAAGAATTGGATATAGATTCCAGGGTCACTATCTGAGAGGCTATGTTGTTGCGCACCTCATCAGAAACAGCTCCTGCCAAGGTTTCAGAGAGTTGGTTGATAAGGTCCCTCTGGAGCCTCATAAAGTGTGCCAAGTAGTTCAAGGACCTTACAGTGAAGGTCAATGAAGCAAACACATGCTTCCCAAGTCTGTCTATTGCCTGTGACTCCTTGTTGGGTGGATGGACAGTCTGGCTCTCTTCTGCCAAGTCTTTTTTGGTTGCAGCTGCCACCACCATGGCATCTACTGGAAGACCTTTGGACCAATGAGGATGTTCAGCATGGGGCGATAAAATTTTGTCAGGCCTCTGAGATATAGCTTCCAAAGTGTCAGGAGCCTTTCATGCATGCTGGACGATGAGCTGGACAAGCTCATTGGCCAGTGGGGTAACCCAGGATGTAGGGGACCAGGCACGGATGGCCTGGAGGAATACGGATTCCTCTGAGGAAGGGTTGGAGGACTTCCAGTCACCCCTCTGTCTTAGGATCTTGAGGATGTCACCAAAGGACACCTCATCAGAGGGGAACTGTGGAGACCCTTCCCTGTCATCAAAGTCCATATCTTCAGTTAGAGACTTCTCAGTGGAGCCATGTGCTTCCTCTTGCATGAAGCCTTGCAAGGGACTTCCTCAGTGGGGAGCTCTGGGGAAGATTGCGAGGAGGGGATCTCCTGTAGGGGAGAAACCTGAGGCCCTTATGCCCGGGGTCCGGTAGTTGTGGCTTGCGACAGTTGTGGCACAGAGGAGGGCAAGGACTCTGACAGGGATGTTTTGTAGCAGAGGCAAGTGCCCTCTCAATGGCCTGGAAGGCCGGACCACCCGAAGACGATGGGAGCCCAGAACTGAGCATGACAACCTCGGGACCGGGGTCATGCCTCACTCCGATGAGCTGACCCCCAGACCAGGAGTCTCAAGAGGTCTGTGGAGCATGAGGGGAGGAGGATTCCTGGAGGGTGCCATAGAAAAAAATTGGTGTTGAACCAAGAATGTCTGCCCCCATGCCACAGCTGCTAGCCTGAGAAGGACCCAGTGCCCAGTGCACTGAGGGCCACAAGGACAACTCTGGCTCCTAAGTGAAGTCCACTGTTGGTGTCAAAGAAAGGGAAGCTGGTTTCAGATGAAGGGGCTTTGATGCGTCCCTGGAAGTCGAAGGAGGAGAGTAAGATGGAGTCTGTGGAGAAAAATGGTCACCTGCAACTTTAGATGGATTAGAGAGTCCCTTGGCCACAAGCAACTGTTTGACAAGCCACAACACATCTTGTTTTGAGAGGCTCCTGGTTGACCTCATAGAGAGACCTGATAGAGATTCTGGCTTGTCTAAAAAGGGGCTGTACTGATTTCCCACAAAAGGATCTAAGGAGGGAGAGTACTTGTTCTGGTGAGTTCATGTAATTCAGAGGCCAGAACTGAGAGTGTCTACACTGAGGAGAATGGTGCCGAGGGTATCTGCACCGACAAAGGTGGCACCATAGGCATCAAGGGTGTCTGCAACATGAAGGGCAGTGTGGCAAATGTCTGCACCAATGAATACGGTGAGGACATTTGAAGTAGAAGTTTGCTGTGACAAACTGTATTGAAGACTTTAGACAAGTCTAGAAACAAGGAAGAGACTAGTTTGCCATTATCTCTAGCTTTTTTGACAGTAATTTTATAAGTTAGAAGGGCAGTGCTAGTATTATGGGAAGGATGGAAGCCAAGTTGTGTATGGGATAGGAGTTCTCGCTGCAGGAGATAGTCTACCAATTGTTTTTGAATACATTTTTCACGTATTTTGGTGTGAGGAGATGATTGCTATAGGTATAAAGTTACTAACATCTGTTGAATTTTCTTCTTTGAGCAGAGGGAGAAGTTGTGAATTTTTCCAGAGAGAGAAGGAATGTGGGATTCCTGGAGTGACCTATTTATGAGGATTGAGACAGGACAGGCAATGCTATTGGCTGCTATTTTTAGGTACTCACTTAGAAGGCCATAAGCTGAAGAAGAGCATGGTTTAAGTTTAAGAGTAGTCTTATATAGGATGTGGGCACAGGTCTGAAGGTGAAAGTGCATGTGATAATATTTGGCTGTTGGGCAGCGTTGGGATTAGATGTTGAGGAATCCTTTGGTTAGAGATGCTATACTATGTATAAAATAGGACTTGAACTTTCTTTCACTTTCGAGTGGTGAGTTATTGGGAGAAGGGTTTCGTTTAAATTTTTGTCCAGGATGAAAGATTTCTTTAATAAATGTCCAAAATATTTTAGGGTTGTGTTTAGTATTCTTCTGAAAGTTATCACAGTATAGTTTTTGTCTTCCTTTATTTGCTTTTTAGTACGACTGCGAAGCATTCTAGAGTTCATGATATTGAGGTGTTTTATACTTTTGCCATTCTTTCCATGTTTTTTCTCTGCCCTGCATTAGCATTTTACTCTTTTTGATTAACCAGGTTGCATTATTTAGTTTTAGTCTCTTCCTTCTAGGAGGTGCTAGGCTATTTAGGATATTTAGAAAAGTTGTATTGAATTCGTTTACAACATTGTCTAAGGGGAGGATCTGTAGGAAGTTCCAGTTAATAGATGATAGTGTAATAATGAACATTTCTGGGTTAAACTTGGAAAGGTTGTGTGTCATTTTATACATAAATATGCAGTTTAGCTGGATGTGAGAGATGCCTGGTCATATAGATTGAGATATGATCACTGAGAGAGTCTGACATGTTGCCTGTAGCGGTGTATTTACTAGGGTCTGATACTAGGATCCAGGGAATTTGATGTCTTGCTAGAATGTGTGGGGCTATTAATTAGTTGTGTGAAACCATATAAGTTCATGCTAGATTTAGAGGAGTTAGTGTTTATGCCCAAGCAATTGACATCCACATCACCTAATAGTATTTTTTCTTGTGAAAATGTTATGGATATCCACCCTCAGGTCAAATTATAACTGAGAGTAATCAGTTTATAGGCAGCACAAAGCAATTAACAAAAAGATACAAAGTAAAACAGGTTTTCTGTCATTTTCTAAGGCTAAATAACTGGCATATGCAGTATAGTCTACTGGTCAAGAACAAGAGGGTAATGACCAACTTAAGAGGTCCTTAGAGTGCACGTATTATTTCACAGAGATGTTCAATCACAGCTCAGGCATGTATTCAACTGATTAAAGTCAATAGACAGCAAGATTCTTCATGACAAATGTGCTTACATTATACAGTGACAAAATTCTCAGTAAACTTGTAGGAGTAGAGCCTTGTGGAAGAGCTCCTTCAGTATTGAGGTCAGATGTAGGGACCACAGACTATTAAACAATGAAACAATTCTCAGTAAACTTGTAGGAGTAGGGCCTTGTGGCAGAGCTCTGCAGTACTGAGTTCAAATGTAGTGACCACAGGCTATTATACAATGACAAAATTCTCTGTAAACTTGTAGGTGTAGGGTCTTGTGGCAGAGCTCCTGCAGTAGTGAGGTCAAATGTCATAACCACAGACTATTATATAGTGACAAAATTCTCAGTAAACTTGTAGGAGTAGGGCCTTATGGCAGAGCTCCTGCAGTATCAAAGTGAGATGTAGGGACCACAGGTATTATATAATGACAAAATTCTCAACAAACTTGTAGGAGAAGGGCTTTGTGCCAGAGCTCCTGCAGTACTGAGGTCAGATTTAGTGACCACAGGCTATTATACAATGACAACATTCTCAGTAAACTTGTAGGAGCAGAACCTTGTGGCACAGCCCCTGCAGTATTAAAAAGTTAGATGTAGTGACTGGAGGCTCTGCTCTATGATGGAAGATAGTGACTTTTATCCCCATGAAAGCTCTATGTGACAAACTTCACGACACCCATGCAGATGGACAATAGAGGTACGAATCCTACACAAATGCACTTTATAAGCACTTACAAGAGTGCATGGATCATGCTATCCCTAACAGAACCAAGAGGCTATCCTCCAAAAAAAATGAAGCCAATCTGGTGGTCCCCTCCCATAAACAACCTCTACAACAGAAGAAAGAATCTGTTGCAAAAAAAGAGTAAAATCCCATGATTGGAGGAACTCCCTGGTCAGCCTCAGTAAGAAGCTGAGATCCCTTATAAAAAACCCCAAAGCTAGTCACGAAAACAAAATCACCACTGATTCTAAAGACAACCACAAAGCATTCTATAGCTATGTCAAGAATGTCAATGGCAACACTCAGATCTGCTCTGCGTTACAGCACTTCTTCTTCTTTCGGCTGCTCCCGTTAGGGGTCACCACAGCAGATCATCTGTTTCCATTTCTTCCTGTCCTCTGCATCTTGCTCTGTCACATCAACCACCTGCATGTCCTCTCTCACCACATCCATAAACCTTATCTTAAGCCTTCCTCTTTTCCTGTTACCTGGCAGCTTCATCCTTAGCATCTTTTTCCCAATATACTCTGCATCCCTCCTCAGCACATGTCCAAACCAACATAATCTTGCCTCTCTGGCTTTATCTCCAAACCTTCCAACCTGGGCTGACCCTCTAATATACTTATTCCTAATCCTGTTCACCCTCGTCACACCCAGTGCAAATCTTAACATCTGCGTTACAGCACAATGGCACTAAATATACAGAACCAACTGATATTGCCAACATCCTGGCAGATAGGTTCAGTGCTAAATTTACCCCCCTCTCACCCCCTAAATGGCCCATCTCTATACTGGAAGAATGCAAAGTTCCTGTAATCATGGCTGCACATGTAAAAACAACACTCTCCAAAGCCAAGAACACAGCATTCATGGGACCTGACAACATTCTAGGCTGCATTCTACATGAACTACAGAATGAACTGGCACCCCACCTAAGCACCATGCTCAGTCATGGCCTCACCTCAGGCTTTGTGCCCACTGAATGGCGCACAGCGACGGTTATCCCACTCCACAAAGGGGAAGCCACCACGGACCCTGGGAACTACTGCCCCATTAGGCTAATGAGCCTAGTCTTCAAGGCCATGGAACGTATCATCATGGAACTTATAAACAAAGACATTGGCAATCTCCAAACTCTGGACCCCACCCAGTTCAGGCTTGTAAAAGGCAGATCATGTCTCCTAAACCTGATAGATGTCTTTGAAGCAGTCACCAAAGCCGTAGGCAAGGGCAAGATGGTTCACACAGCCTATCTAGATCTCACCAAGGCTTTTAACACCATCCCCCACCCTGGAATTATAGATAAACTCACTAAACTAGGTATAAATCAGTATGTCACAAGATGGGTTGCCAACTGGCTCACTGACAGAACCCACACTCTCAAAGAAGCAGGCTCCAAATCTGACTTCAGACCAGTGACAAGTGGAGTACCACAGGGTTCAGTCCTGGGTCCTCTCCTGTTTGGTATCTACTTTTCTGAAGTACAGGCTAACACACTCTTTGGCTAATGAAGTTCGCAGATGACTGCAAACTAGGGGCCATAATCAAAACTCCTAACGATGTGGACATCCTACAAAAGGGCCTCACTGAGACAAATGCCTGGTGTCAAAGCCATGGCCTCAAGCTCAATGCCAAAAAGTGCATTGTCATCCTCTTTGATAAAAACTCTGTACCCATGAGCTACCACATAGGTGGTAGTCTACTTAACACCGAAAGTGTGATAAGAGACCTTGGGACATAGGTGGACAGTAGTCTTTCCTTTGATAATCACATCGCCACAGTAGTTAGGAAATCCTTCTACGTGGCACACCTCATCACAAAAGGTTTCTCATCCAGGAAAAAAGAGGTCATTGTTCCCCTCTACTTGTCACTGATTAGACCCATTATAGAGTACAACGCCCCTTTTAGTATTTACCTCACAAGACATCTACAACAACTGGAAAGGCAGCAGAAATACCTCACAAAGAGGATTACTGGCTTCAAACAGATGCCCTACGCAGACCGTCTCAAAAAACTCCAGCTTTACTCCATCGCATATTGCCTACTCAGAGGCGATCTCTACCTAACATACAAAGCTATGTCAAACCCAGAGCTAATGGACATGCGCCACTTAAAGAAATCCCAATCCCTCCGAGCTACACTCTCTAGAGACCTAAACCTTGTCACCACAATAAAAAGAACATGCTGGAGGGATAGATTCCTGTCCCAGATACTTCCCATACTCTGGAACAAACTACCTATCTATGTCAAACAGAGCTCCTCATTAGCACTCTTCAAGAAAAATCTAGATGATTGGATGGGAAATAGGAAATACACCCCGGGGATCACCTCTATGTCTCTGCTCGATAGGGGCACAAGAAAATAATTTTCTTGGGTGGCAAAAGCCAGGGTACATTTTTGGCTAGGCTTATATAGGCCCTAGTGCCAATAGCCTAGTACATACCTATGAACATACCTATGAACCTATGTCTGTGCTATACCACTTTGTATTACTTCAACTTTAAGAAAGTCACAAGCATAAATCCATTGGAATTTGTGTGGTCTTTTCTTTGCATTCATAGCTGTCCAGTTAAGAAAACAAAATCATCATATTCCTCTTAGTCATGCTCCCTGTGTTTTCAAATTATTCTCACTTATTTGAGTGCAATTCATTTTCCAATGGATGTTTTTCTATTTGGATTAACTGATTGATTCCCTTGAAATATTTTAAAGTTGCTCTCATGCCACCTTTGTCTAGGGATACAGCAATAACAGAAGAGGTTTTATAAGTTCATCTAACAGTAACTTGTATCTTATTTATTTGATATTAGACAATGGACAAAACATAAATTGTCATCCTAACTGGATAATGAACAACATGGTGTTATTGTGCAAGTGAAGCCCAGTAAAAAAAAAAAAAGTCCTCTGCTTCACGGCATATTAAGCAGCTGTGCAGCAGGGACTGAAGAAAAGCAAATGACCACCACTCCTTTATGCTCACTAAACATGGGTTTGCTTTTGTCAACTGTAAAACAATAATAATAATAATAATAATAATAATAATAATAATAATAATAATAATAATAATCAAGTTAATTCAAATGAAAAAAAATCAGCAAGCAAAAGAAATTAAAATAGCAGTTAGAAGGGCTTGCAGTTTAAAAAAAAACACAATTAATGTGGTGAAGAAAAAATTCATGCTGTGTGTGTGTGTGTGTGTGTGTGTGTGTGTGTGTGTGTGTGTGTGTGTGTGTGTGTGTGTGTGTGTGAGTTTTTTCAAAAGAGACAGAGAGAGAGGGACACAAACATCTCAACTTCTTTCCTTAAGAATTCAGATCCAAAGAGGCTTTTCGTCATCATGCATCATTATTTGAACAATAATAAGCATGAAACTATAATGTCTTTTTGGACTAATTGTAATCCTCAATGATTTACCAGAAAAGAAAGGCATCAAGTCAGGGGCAGTCTGCAAAATCGGGGACAGCTGGTGGGGATTACAGCGCTTTTGCACTGTATGATTTATTTTTCTTTCACAATGACAGAAAGTGGCAGTAATTGCTGAGCATGTTTGTGTGAGTGTGTGTTTCTATGTATATCTTTGTATGAGTAAATGTGTGTGTGTGTGTATGTGTGTGTGTGTGTGTGTGTGTATGTGTGTGTGTGTGTGTGTGAGAGAGATTTGTGTATATGTCTGTCTCTGCGGCTGTGTGTGTATGACTTTGCATGTTTGTGCACTTCTCAACCACTTCACATTTGGAGGAGCATTCTGCTTTTAGCCCACCTTTTAGCATTTTCTCTGCTGCTCTTATTTTTCCTTTGATATCTCTAGGTTTTGCTCTTTCATTGACTCATTTGCAAAGCCAGTAAGAAAGGAGCTCATCAAAGTAAAAACAGTGTCAATGAAATCACCATGGGTTTCTAACTACTCTTTTCTTTGGTTGCACGGACCAATAGTATAGTGCAGCTAGAAAACTATACAAATACCATTGTAGGTGTCTGTCTATGCTATTTGTCTGTTTTTCTAGCTGCACTCTACAATTGATCCATTGAACAGATCAATGCACAGTGTAACTAGAAATATGGCCCAATAACACTGGCAGTTGTGCTATTGGTTACTTTTTTCCAGTTGCACTGTGCTGTTGGTTTGCAGAATAGACCAACAGCACAGTTCAGCTAGAAACTCAGACCATTTGCACAGGTAACCATACAGCTGGCCTATTTTTCTATCTGCGTAGTGCTTTTGGTCCCTGGACTGGACCAACAACACAGTGCTGCTGGAAAACTGGACTGGTAGTACAGTCAGCTGAACTATTTGTCCATTGTTCTAGCTGCACTATGCTACTAATCCAATCAGCACAGTGCAACTAGTAATGTCTTTTGGCTTTTCCCGGTTAGGGGTCGCCACAGCAGAACTCCGGTCCACTAATGACTGGGAGTGGATTTTTACGGTGCTGAGTTGCCAGCCTGACACCCAACCTTCAAAGAAGGCACACCCATTCACGTACGCACCTACCTGCATGTCTTTAAACGTCCCTCGACCGCGGGGAGAACATGCAGACTTCACAGAACAGTAAGGTGTTCCCAACGTGTTTGAATGTAGCAGCAGCAGCAAGCCATGTGTATAAAGCTGTTTGCTATATTGTTACAGTCTTACAGTGTTTTACATTTGTAAGGCCTTTTTTTCCTTTCTTAACTTGGCAACTTCGTGAGAGATGGTACCCTTTTAAACAGTCTGCTCCTATTATTAAAGGCCAGTGCTATGATTTTTTTACATTTGAAGGTTAAGAAGTGTGCGTGTGTGTGTGTGTGTGTGTGTGTGTGTGTGTGTGTGTGTGTGTGTGTGTGTGTGTGTGTGTGTGTGTGTGTATGTATATGTGTGTGTGTGTGTGTGTGTGTGTGTGTGTGTTTGAGTGAGACTGTCTTTGTATGCTGACATTAAATACTTAACTAACTTTGATTTTGAATGTAAAATACTTCCTCCAACAACAATTACACATGCTTTAGCACCTTTGTAACACTAGATGTAGGAACTAGTTTACATACCTTCATCCATCCACAATCATCAGAAATATAAGCACACACACACACACACACACACACACACACACACACACACACACACACACACACACACATATATATGTACTAATAAAACACAAGTAGGAGGGGTTGGCATGATGGTTAAGGTGCAGGGTTTGATTCTCAAATGGGATAATTGGCTAGCCTTAAAATAGTCCACAAGGGGAGTTAGTGTAGTACTAAGTTATGAACCTAAACAAAAAGCCCATTGTTAAAGTGCAATAATGCACTCCAAGGTGGGTGTTACTGGGGGAATAATACCCTTCCAGAGGGTGTAGAACCACACCACCTGTTTTGTTGTGCCTCACATTATTCCTGGGAATGTGTTTTTTTTTATAACACCCATTGTATCATTCATTATTAATTGCATATTACCAGTTTGTTTTTTACATGGAGTTAAGGCTTGACCTTCAGTTAAACAACACTAGTATCATGTATGTCTTTCAGTATCTTCATAACCAAATGGCAAATCTTAGCTTCAGATCTCCTCACATTGCATTTCTAAGAAGACTTGTTATATTATCCTTCTTCTTTTTCAACTACATTAACTTTATTTAAATGGAAAGAGTATTTACTAATGAAATTATATTTTGTTTTTCATTGGAGCGTGTACTGCACTGTAAATCCTTTTGGGGGAACTGTATTCAACAGAGTTTATGCAGAAAATCTAAAGCATATCTAAAATATGAACAAACGTGCCAGTTGCTCTGAGGAAAGACATATAAAGAGATTGTAAAGTAAAGCTCTGGGGAGACAGCAAGAGAGGGAGAGAGACAGGGAGACAGAGAAGGAAAGAAAGGAAACCACCACAACTAGAAAACATAAAAGGATTTTCTTACTGAGCAAATGATAACTGTTGCCATAGTAACATACCTTCCTGTTTGCTAAGTATCCTGCTGTTTAATTTCCAATCTGTTGTAAGTTAACACGACCCCATGGTGGGCGTAAAAAGTAATCATTCTAAATTAGTAAATATGATGCTGCAAATATGGGTCATAAAATTTAACAATTGGACATCTAATCTCTCTTTGTGTGTACATACTGCTGGTCTTGCAGTTCTTGAAAAGCAGTGGTGGTTGGCAGGGTCTGGACTGTAGCATGTAAAATGCATGCAGTGTGAGATCCACAATTAGCTATAAGGAATAGTCCCAGTGATAGTAACAGGATGCCAGAACAGAGCATGACTGCTTACTGTTTGCAAAAGGAAATGGAAAAGAGCTTAGGTTGTTTAAAAGGGAAATGGAGATATTCAAATATAAGTGACAAAGATGCTATTTGAATTTGAATTCTTGCAGGTACTGGATGTAACAAAGAGCTGGATGAATATGGATAACAGTAGGCTAGAAGTTATAGCTCTACAGTTTTTCGATAAAATGGAGCTTAGAAGTAGTAGTAGGTGACCAGTTTAAGTGTTGGGCTGCATAGTTGGGATTGCATTGTGCAAGTTGTAAAGTGAATTAATATAAATCAGTTTCAGGGAATAAATTTAGGTGGTTGCATGTCAGGAGGAATGTATATGCCAGCTAGTTCACAATCTGAAAACACATTAACAATCAGTCAGATTTTGCTATTTTTTTTTTCTGTTTGTATAGTCTGTTATCTCTTACTGGTGGAGTGGGCTGGTCCAAAGACACTTTCCAGGCATTACCCAGGCCACATGGCAAATATAGTAATAGAAAGATTTGAAAACAATAACTAATAATGATAACAGAATCAACAAGTAGTCAAAAAGAAATGTGCACTGGAAACAGTAAAACAATGCATACATTAGGATAAATATCTAAAATGCAATCCTAGATGCAACATAATTTAGAAAGAAAGTAATGAAATTGAAAGAGATATGAAATTATAATAAATGTGTAATATGTGTGTTGCTGAAACTAGAAAGCAAGTGCAAACGGAAGAGAGAGAGAGAGGATTTGGTATTGTTTTTTTTTCAAAAGAAAAAATGTGTATAATTATGTAGGTCCAAAGAACAGAAGATAAGTCCACACGAAGAACATAGGATGCGCTGTGTACTCGAATAATGAAATGTAAAGTATGACAAAGAAGTCTGAAGAGCATGCTAACAATCGCAGAAAAATGTACAGAAGAGTCATACACTATAACGATGCATAGATATGGCAGCAGAATTTAGTGCACGTATCAAGATCAGTTACTTTTATCATTTTCAGCAAAACGGCTATGAATCACAATTCTAAAATAAAGAAATGTTTAAAGATTCTAATTTCTAACGGAATGGAGATCCATAAAGCAGGGACTTTTTTGTGACAACTGTGTTGTAAGCAGAATTAATTTGTCTTTTTAAAATCATGGACATGAAAATCACATTAGCTGTCATTTTGGACTGGAACCCATGAATCCAGCATACCATGGAGGTGTCACTGCCACTGGACCAGCAAGATCCTCTTATCAGACAGATGCTTGGTTTCCCTAACAGCTTTATCCTCTCAACTAAGAAACTCCAGCACATAGCTCTCAACCTTCCATCTCCCATAAGGTGGAACAAATGGTCAAAATGTGGAACATATACTAATGGCTTACTAATAACTTCAGCTAGGAAGGTCATAGGATGGTTAAAATATGCTGGCTTTACTTATAAAGAAGATCATTTAATGAAATAGTACAATTTATTTCTATTAACCATGGATTTCACTTAAAAAACTCCTAACTCTGAACATGTGACAAACCCTTTCAATGTGGAACTTTGAGGAAGATGAAGTTTTTAAGACCCCAAATGAGGTACATTCCTTGTAATGAGGTACACTTGAGAGATATGCCACACACACACACACACACACACACACACACACACACACACACACACACACACACACACACACACACACACACACACACACACACACAGAAAATGCACTGTTGGAAGCATAAGAAAAAAAAGGATAACATTAGCTCTTATTTGGCCTCACACCCAGGACCTCAAGCACACCAAGCTGGTGTCACTAATGCTGGAGCAAGAAGAGGCTTTAGACAGATATCTGTTGAGTTTTTCACTAAAGTTTAAACACTTGTTCAGAAAAGAACCCAATGCATACAAGACAGTCTTATGCATTTCTATATGTGCAAATACTGCGTCATAGAGACAATTTTCAGCATTCCCACTGATCAGTGGCATTTTGGACTATCTGTCAAGGTAACTCAGTACTGGTCAGCTTTGAAAAACATAGCTATCCCTCCCTTTCTCTTCCTGTGACAGCTGATTGGCTGAGAGTATCCTGAGAGGGCAGCCTTCAGCTATCTCAGGAAGTGAGTGTTCAGTCTTTTTCTGCCATACGAAGAAGAAAGTCCACTGACTCTTCATAAGATCCAGTGCTGATTTTCTGGCTTACTGCTCAGATGCATCCCATTTGAGGGCATCCTTCCTCTCATTTTATTATTACATTTATTATCCTCTTTCTATTTTTATGTTTATTAAAATATTTATTTTAATATTTTATTTCTGCCAGTGTTAACAGTAATTAATGTAGAAATCTCTGCTTGTAGAAATGTTTATTTGGCTTCTATCTTTGACAAATGTTTGATCTGATGTTGTTAATCTTCTTTCCATTCATCACTGATACGTTCAGTTCTGAGCCCCTCAGAACTGTGTCGGCCTAATACCAAGCTTGTGTACACCAAAAACTCTCGAGCTAAGCTGCTACCCACAATGCCCTTCTCCCTGTTACCTTAGATCTTATTTGCTGTGCAGCCATATAGCAGCGTTTCACCAAGCTCTCAAGCTAAGTGGTATTTTTCTTGATATTCTCTGGATATTTGGATTTATTTCTCTTATTTAGTCGCTCTCTAAATCTATTTCCTTCCTACTTCACTCATTTACAGTTATCTGTAACTTTCCAAACTAGCTCTACTCATTGGGTAATTCTTTTTACCATCGTTGGTACGCCCTCTAATTACCCTTGTGGTATCTCTTGATACCATCGTTGGTATCTTCTCTTCTTTTCTTTCTTTCTTTCCTTTCTAGGAGTTTGATTTTCTAGTTAACTTGTGATGTGTGTTTAGGAAAATGTCTGATAAAAAAGGGACTTCGGGGTTTAAGCATTGCACCTCTTGCAATAGTAAACCCCCAAATAGTGACTCTGACGATGACTGCGTTTATTGTTTGGGGGTTTCTCATCACTCTGTTAAACTGCCTTGTCAAATTTGCCAAAGTTTCAGTCAGCGGATGCTGAATGAAAGAAAAAATAAATTTATTTTGAAAGGCCTTCTTGCTTCTCCTTTCTCAGAGGCCCTTTCTGTGTCGGAGTCTCAATCCCTCCTATGAAGGACAAGAAATGTCCCCACTGGCTGGTGATAGGAGCAAGACAACTAAGCATAAGGCCCACAAACATTCCTTGGAGCATAGACTTGCTACTTTGGCTCTGACTACTGCTGTTCCTAGCTCTGCTCCAAATGCTACTATGTCTCAAGCCATCGATATTACCGGATCTTTGATGTCGGTGCCACCTTCAGCACTGACTCTTCCAGTTACGCCACTGACCTTGCCTTCCACTACAGCTATGGCACTGACATTGCCTTCAATTACAGCTACTGCACTGACTTTGCCTTTGACTAAATCAAAAATGGTTCCGACCTCTGCCATTTCTTTGGAACCGATGACATTGACTCTGAGTGCCTCTTCAGCACTGAGCCCTCGTACCTCTCCAATGGTTTCTTTGCTACCTGTCTCCAAATTAGAGACTACAGTGCCACTAGCACAGATGCCACGGACCTGATACTCCCTCTCCTTGGATCCATTCGTGGGTCAAATGTACAGCCCCTTTTTGGATCGACCCGACTCCCCTTCAGGTGTGTCGACAAGGTCCACCAGGAGTCTATCTGAACTTGATGTGGTGCACCTGTTGGATCAGCTGTTGACAGCCAGAAGGTTACCAAATGTTCTAAAGGCTCATCCCCCTCTGAGACTTAGGTCTATCTCACCAGGACTCAGACGTATACTCCTCCTTCGGACCCATCGGTTCTGAAGCCCATTGCTCCGACGTCTTTTGTGGAACCCCACTCCTCGGTGCTGACAGTGACTGTCACTGAGGCTTTGGGGCCATCCCTTTGGTTTTTGGTTCTGATGGAACCGTCCCTTCCTCAGACTTCATGGTTGGGGGGGCGGAGTCCTAGTTCCAGGGCACAGTTCTGAGTGTTTTATCGGTTCTGCCCTCGGATCCAGGAATAATGCCTGTCACAATCATGCTTGAGGCTCCATCCCTGGGAGTGGGTCCAATGGAGCGGGGTGTGACCCCGGTTCCGAGGTTGTCCTTCTCAGTTCCGGGCTCCCACTCCTCTTTGGGCTGGCCTGCATTTCGGGTGATGGAGAGGGTGCTTGCTTCTGGAAGTGCTCCTCCGATGTCAGAACTTCAGCTACCATGAGCCACCTCCCCGGGACACCAGGAGCAGAAGCCTCAGGAATCCCTAGTTTGGGGTACCCATCCTTCCGAGTCTTCCTCAGATATTCCCACTGAAGAACCTCCTTGGAAGAAGGCATGCAAGAGGAAGCACATAGACTCTCCTGAAGAATCTTTAACAGAAGACATGGACTACGATGATGGGGAGGGGTCCCCAGGTTCACCCTCGGATGATGTCTCCTTTGGAGACATCCTGGAAATATTAAAACAGAGGGGTGGCTGGAAGCCCTCCAACCCTTCCTCGGAGGAATCCATGTTTCTGCAGGCTTTTCGCTCCCGGCCTTCTACCTCTTGGGTGACCCCACCTGCTGATGAGTTAATCCAGTTCATCATGCAGCATGTTTGGCAGAACCCTTACTCTAATGAGGCCATTCCCTGGAGACCTGATAAGATCCCCCCCCCCCCCGGAAGAGAATCCTCACTGGTCCAAAGGTTTGCCAGTTGATGCTATGGTGGTGGCAGCGGCCACTAAAAAGGACCTAGTGGAAGAAAGTCCTACTGTTCACCCACCCAACAGGGAGTCTCGGGCTGTGCACAGGTTGGGGAAGTGAATCTTTGCTTCAGCGACCTCTGCTGTCAGATTTCTGAACTACTTGGCACACTTCACGAGGCTCCAAAGAGATCTGATTACTGAACTTTCTGGATCCCTCATGGGTCAAGTTTCTGACAAGGCATGGGACAAGGTTGCCTCTCAACTTGCCACCCTTGAATCTATTTCCAATTTGTCCATGAGGTTGCTCTCCCATGCAACCGAAGGGGCGGCCAGAGCTGCGGGTGCAGGCATAGTCACAAGGCATCATGCCTGGATGTGCATCTGTGACCTCGCGGACTCCTTCAAGTCCTCCTTTTTGAATGCCCCTATTGAACCATCTTCCTTATTTGGTTCTAAAGTAAAGGACACTCTAGCCAGGTGTGAGCAAGATGGAAAGACTCTGTCTGCCACTGGCCTATGTTTTTCCAAGCCTCAATGTTCTTTTTCCAGGAACCAGAGGAGTGGGAAAATCTGGCACAAGAAATCTTAGGGTCCTTTCCGTAACTGACATGGCGAGGATTCCCCAGAGGCAGAGGGGGTTTCAATGGTGGAAGGCACCACTTTAGAGGCAGAGGGGGTCCCTGAAACCAAGACTCCAGGGATTCCTTCTCTGGGCAGTCTTATCAACACTCCTGAAGCGTTGCCTGAATGCTTTCCTCTGGAAGCAGTTGGGGCTCATTTTTCTCTGCACCAAACTGCCTGGCGCTCTATTACAAATGATCGATGGGTACAGAGAATAATCTCCAGAGGCTACTACATCCCTCTAACCTCCCATCCAAAACCTACAAAAAACCTTCCTGATGTTCCACCCAATCAAAGGGAAGAAGCAGCTTCATAGATAAGACAGCTGTGTCAAAAAAGAATAATTCAACCAGTCCCTCCAGACCAACGCGGATCCGGGTTTTACTAAAGATTCCTTTTAGTGCCAAAAAAGACTGGCGACTGGAGACCCATTCTGGATCTCAGCCATTTAAACAAATCAGTTGTACAAACCAAGTTCCACATGGTAACTATTTAATCCATTCTCCCATTTTTAAGGGAGGATGTTTGGATGTGCTCCATAGACCTCTGGGATGTGTATTACCACATAAAAATGGACAAATGCTCCAGGAGTCTCCTTCACTTCTGGCTAGGAGACAATCATTACCAGTTCCAAGCTATGCCATGCGGTCTCTCGACAGCCCCCAGAGTGTTCACAAAATGTCTAGCAGTGGTGACAGCTCATCTGAGACTTCAAGGATTCCAGGTGTTTCCATAGTTAGATGATTGGCTCCTCTCCGCCCCCAGCAAGTGTCTTCTGACCATGGCCCTCCGATACACACTTTCACTAGTGGAGTCCCTAGGCATCACTGTACACTCAGAGAAATCCAACTTAGAACCTACCCAACAGCTGGAATTTATAGGGGAAGTTTTCAATACTCGATCCTGCCTGGCATCTCTACCAGCTCACAGGCTTCAGAGGCTAAGATTGCAAGTGTGTGTGATACTCTGTCAAAATAAAGGTGTCAGCAAGGGAAGTCCTCCAGGATCTGGGGTCCATGGTTGCAGCCATTCTGATAGTTCCTCTGGCAAGGTTACACATAAGACTGTTACAATGGCTCTTATTGTCCCAGTGGTTTGCAAATCTTCACCCCCTAGCCTCACAGGTGCTCATAACCAACTCTTGCAAGCAAGATCTCCTCTGGTGGATGAGGCCAGATGCAGAATTTTGGTGTCGCCCCTTTCAGACCTCTCAACCCAATGCCACAGTGCCCATGGACGCTTCCCTGTAAGGGGGGGGGGGATTTTCAGGGAAAGACAGTCCAAGGCACATGGTCAAGCTTAGAGGCCAAACTGCATATCAATGTTCTGGAGTTAAGAGCGATGCTGTTAGTGTTGCAGGCATTACATCCACTTCTTCCTCCTGGAACAATTGCAATTCAGTCAGACAATATGTCAGTAGTCTGGTACATCAAGAAACAAGGAGGAACCATATCCTTACCCCCTGTGTCGAGAGGCCATGAGAATTTGGCACTGGGCGATAGCTTCTGACTGCTTTCTTATAGCAACACACATCCCAGGGAGATCCAACGTGATTGCAGACAGGTTGAGCAGATGCATTCTTCTTCCACACGAGTGGTCTCTCAATCCCAAAGTGACAGCAGAAATTTTTAGCCAATGGGGCCAGCCCTGCTGTGACCTCTTCTTCTCCCCTTTGAACAACAAATGCAGCAGCTACTTTGCCCTCTTTCCCCCAGAGGGAGATTCCCCAAGAGACACTCTGACTCACAACTGGCCCATGGGTCTCCTCTACATTTATCTTACAGTTCCCTTGATACCTCTATTCTTAAAGAAAGCAACTTGGTTGAGATGCAAGGTTATCCTCAATGCCTCATTCTGGCCTCATCAAGTGTGGTTTCCCTTCCTCTGGCCTCATCTGTTACAGCCTTCATGGATCCTGGACACTCGTTCAGACTTGATTTCTCACCCCTAAGGGTTGACACTCCTGAATCTGTCCACTCTCAAGCTGACGGCTTGGTTTCTCCACTTCCATTAGTCACCAGGCAGGAAGCCCTTTCCTCACCTGTTCACGATATCATTCTGGCCTCCCATAAACCATTCACCAGAAAACTTTACAGAGATAAATAGAAAATGTTTGCTCTTTGGTCTAAAGAATGGATGCTAGATCCCTTCTCAGCTCCGGTCTCTGTTATCCTTCAATACCTATCTGAGTTCTTTGAAAATGGAGCATCAGCCTCTACCATATGAGTCCATTTAGCAGCAATTTCCAATTTCCATAAAGGATTAGAGGGCACTCCACTTATGTCCATTCACCTATGCAAAACCTTTCTCAAAGGAGTGTTTCACAGCAGACCTCCAATTAGGTGTCCCATAGAGACATATAATCTCTCCCTAGTACTGCAGTCTCTCTCTCAACCCCTTTTTGAGCCTGCTTTTTTGGTAGCTATCACTTCAGCAAGATGGATCTCAGAATTGCAGGCCTTATGCATCAAAAGACCATACCTAATATTTCATAAAGACAGATTATCTCTGCGTACTAATCCATCCTTTCTCCCCAAAGTGGTTTCTGATTTTTCTGTGAACCAATCCATCGGGCTCCCAGTGTTTTTCCCGAACTGTTCCAATAAAGGAGAATACTGCCTACACTCCTTGGACGTGCATAGGCAACTACGTTTTTACTTAGACAAGACTAAATATATCCGCAAGACAGACCAACTTTTTATTTCCTTCTCTGGTCCAAGAATGGGATATGCTGTCTCAAAAGTCACTTTATCAAAGTAGCTCAGAAATTGTATTTCTTTTTCATATTCACGTACAAATGAGCCTAAACCTCATATCAAAGAACATTCAACTAGAGCTATAGTAACCTCTGTAGCTTTTCACTCCAGAGCCTCTATGGATGACATTTGCACAGCAGCCATTTGGGCTTAACCTCACACTTTCTTCAAACATTACAAGTTGGATATGGTCTCCAGGGAAACAGAGGCCTTCGGCTCAATGGTGCTCAGGAATGTTCTTCCATAAGGGCCACCCAGGTTTCTCAGGTAGCTTGGGATTCTGTCTCATCAGTGATGAATGGAAAGAAGATTAACAACATCAGATAAAGAAGTTATGTCTTACCATAACGTTCCATCTGTGTTGTTGATCTTCTTTCATTCATCACATCCCATCCTCCATCCCCAACCAAAAGCTCCTGGTGGATCTCATGGGTCCTTGTGGTGTGTCAGGGGTTTTGCGCAGAAATGGTCTCTGCTTTATTTCTATATGTCTTATGCAAACTCGATCTGAGGTAACAGGGAGAAGGGCATTGTGGGTAGCAGCTTAGCTTGAGAGTTTTTGGTGTACACACACTTGGTATTAGGCCGACACGGTTCCGAGGGGCTCGGAACCAAACCCATCAGTGATGAATGAAAGAAGATCAGCAACACAGATGGAATGTTATGGTAAGACATAATTTCTTTTTTACTATTTCTGAGGAAACTTTCACAATTTTTCTCAGAAGTGCGTCATGTATGTGTGTTATTAGACAGTAGAGGGCTGTCTTTACTCTTGTCACTCTGCTTTATTTTCACCTTTTGTTAGGAAAATATTGTGGAACTTGTATTTATAGCATTTATGCATTATTTATTATCTGTATCACTCTGCTCTGTGTGTTTTTAACATTGGATCACAATTTTACTGTAAACAAAATTATTTGAATATACTTGGGGATTTTATACTCTACAAAGTTTAAATTGCCATGAAGCGTTATTTTATGGCTGATTAAAATGGTTAAAGTATGTGAAGCTGTTAAAGTGTGTGGAGCTATTTTTGTAACATTGGTTTGGCACAGTGGTGACTTTAGTGTTGGACTTTGTGTACTGGAAATTATTTTAACTTCTATCAGTTGTAAAAGAAGTCTGAACACATTTCAAACTGTTTCTCGTGATAATAGCACAGTTTGTCTGAGTTTAGATCTGAGGAGACATAATGAAGTGGTCACTGTGGTACATTGTCCAGAACTGCCATTATATTATTCTGGCTGGTGTTCTGTCCCCTGACTTGATGGATCCTAACTCTGGTCCCCCCATTAAATCTAGTTGCACCTATAAAGAAAAAAACAAAATGAAAATATGTTCCGCCCACAGTTAATGATTCTAATCCAATTTCCCATGATAAAGAGGGAAAAAGGTTAGATCTTCATGACACAAGGATGTCTCTTTCTAGTAATCTAGCCTTTAGAATGTTAAATTATCAAGGCTATATGTGGAAATTAATTTTGCAGTATGGGTGCAGTTTGGATAATTTTGCTGCATCCTTACCTACAGAGTAAATGTCTTATATGAATCAGATTGTTTCCAGTTTGACTCAGGTTTCAAAACATGCTTTGAGAGGTGTGCTTGAATGTGCAGATACAGTCTCAAGAAATCCTGCTGCTTCCGTTGTTTTAAGGCAGTATGCTTGGTTACAGAATCAGAGCTTCTATGATGATTTAAAGGATGAAATTATTAATGCACCTTTAAGTTCTGAATTGAGCCTTCTGTTATACAGATTCTCAAACAATGCACGTAGTATTTAGGATGTTTCATGTACCCATGTTCTCCTCAAGCAAGGCATCTTCTTCAAGGGAGAACAAACAAAAATCCCAACCAAACTAAAGTGAGAATTACAAAATGAAATGGAAGGAGGATAATTCCTGAAGCAAAACATGATGGGTTCCTTTCAAAATGGGCTCAACCATGTGCAAAGGAATGACTATGTCAAGTCACAGAATATCTCTACCACCATTCTGCCCTTTTCTTTCTCCTTACCCCAGGGTCTCTCTCAATCCTGTAGTCTAGCTGCAAATAGTCTCAGACAGATTCTTGGAATAATTTGGAGAGGATACACCTGGCTGTGGATAGAAAATCCTTCCCCTTTTAGGAGAATTCCCCCACACCCACCAGACCAGACAGCTGTTTCCACCAGTGCTTCATGACATGGTAGAAGCAGAGGTCATAAAACCAGTGCCTATGATACACAAAGGCAAAGGACTTTACTACAGAATCTTTTTGGTACCAAAAAAGGAACACTCCTGGACACTCATTCTAGATTTGTCCTTTTTAAACACCTTTGTCAGATTCTGAACATCAAAATGCTCTTCTTACACTTAGTCCTAGTGTTGCTTCCAGACCACTGTTTCATGGTGACTCTAGATCTGCAGAACACTTATCATCATATTCCTACTGGTCCAAATTTCAGGACATTTTTGAGATTTGCTTTGTCTGACTTACATTATTAGCTTTTGGGCTATCTACTGCACCTCAAGAATTTACAAAGTGTCTGGCCCCAGCAGTTGTCTATTGCGGAACCCTAGGCCTCCACATTTTTCTTTATTTAGATGGCTTACTCATTTGTATAGATTCTGTATCCAGGCTTTGGAATCTTTGGGCAGGGTCACAGCTCTCCTTTCCAACCTGGATTTCAATCTGAACTTTAAAAAATCCTTCCTCACACAATCTCAACCAATTGCTTTCCTGGGATGTTCGATAGACACAGTAAAAAGGATGGCCTTCCTGCCAAAAGACAAAGTTTTAGCTTATCGGGGTATTTTCTTAGATTTCAATCTTCTAGACATGGCCTCAGAAAGAGTTCCTCAAAATTCTGGGCCTCATGGCAGCAACAGTCCTCATGATACTACTAGCCAGAACACTTGAAAAAAATTCAATGGTGCTTGGAGAATTTTTGGACCAGGTACCTTCATCCCTTGGATTTCCAGGTACCAGTACTGGGATTTGTGAAACAGATACTACAGTAGTGGAGGGATCAACTGTCTCTGAATCCAGGACCCTCTTTCTGTCTTCAGACTTCAGTCCAATCTGTGCAGACAGACTCTTCATATTTTGAGTGGGGAGTAGTATCCATGGGAGTTCAAATGCAAGGCTTGTAGGTTCCTTAGGATACACCAAAGCACATAAATAAAGAGATGTTGGCAGTGATTCATGCCTTAAAAGTTCTTCGTACTTATGAACTTCATGTCCTCTTCTAGTGGTCAAAGATAAAACTATTTTGATGTGGTACCAGAACGAGCAAGAGAGTGCAAGGTCAGACCGTCATGCCCTCTTTGCTAGTTGGTAATGATGGCCTGGGAACTGACTCTACAACATTGTCTGAGTCTTCAGGCCTTGTACATTCCATCAGAGCAAATCACAGTGGGAGAAAGGCTAAGCAGATCCTGGATAGACTCTCATGAGTGAACGTTCCATGTAGATGTCTTCCAGGACTGCAGTTCCTGTTTCATAAACCCAAGGACTGGTACCTCAAGTAAATGTGTTCACCTCCCTTCAAACAGACAACTGAAAAAAATGTATTTTTAAGACATCTTTGCAGCCATTTCCAGAAGACAGATGCTCTATTGTAACTGAGGCTGGGCAACTCGACACTGGTGGTCCAGTAACTTATTGACCTGGGGCTGCTGGGTTTTATGGCAGGCACACACTGGTCAATAGGGGCACATACACCCCTCTCAGCATTAGCATGGGTCCCTAGCATAAGTTGGAATAGGCCAGATCCTCAACCCACTTATCACCAGTAAATACCCATGTCCATTTGGTGTCATTAGTCAACATGAATGAATCACCTAGAGCCATATTTTACACCAAGTGGCTAACTTTACCACAGTGTGCAGTCTGTGATCAATGTTCTCTTATTTTGAGAATATTACTCACCACAGTAGATGCCCAAAGCAGTTGGTCTATACAACTCTTCCCCCCTATAGCGCACCATGTATAGTCTGTGCTTCTGGCCACATCTCCATTTATTGGTGAGTTTGAGATGGAAACACTCAACATGTTTTTGAGAGGTGTGAAGAACCCACAGAGACACAGAGAGAACATGCAAACTCCAAAAAGACATTGGCGGGAGGTCAGGATTGAACCTTGTACCTTGGGTGGAAAAGACCTTAACCATTATATCAACTGGTCCCACCTGGAGCAACATGTCACATTTCTTCCAAATAAGATTCCCCTCATAGCTCATTTACTGGATCCCTAACTAATAAGAACACTTTTTCACTCTACTGGTAAATATTACTAACAAATAAAAGGGACAACTATGGGGGTAGCCATGACTCCAAGTCTGGTAAGCACAATACTGGGATAGTGTGAAGAGAAAACCATCTCTGGATCAGCATTTATAATTAATATATAGCATTATTTTTGCTTCAGTGGTGATATAATCATCATACAAAAGAATCCAACAGACAAGGAACTGTGATAGTTTGCTACATCAATCCTCAACCCCTTTTTCCACATGTATGTCTTTGAAATGTTGGAGGAAACCAAAGCACCTGGAGGAAGCCCATGGAACTGCAGGGAGGACATGCAGACTCTGCACAGAAGGAACCCCAGCTGAGAACTGAACCGGAAAACCTCTTGCAGTGAGTTGACAATGCTAACTGCTGCACCACCATGGCTGACCAAATAGTTTGCCACATTATCTGTAAATTCAGATGTCAACCAGCTATGTAGAAGCATAATCCATTCCATCACTAATGGCAGTAATTCAATCAAAGTATAAGAGAAAACTGGAAAATAATTGAAAGAAAGAAAACAGTGAATGTCATCCTACAAAAAAGACCCCATGTTTGTTTACAAAGATGCTAAAAACAACAGAAACTGGTTAGGAAGCCATCGAAGAACAGACATTATAACAGAAACCACTGACAGCTCAAGAATCTATGAATGTGCCAACCCTTCAGAATGTAAATTCTATTGATATATTAGCAATTCAAGCTATTTTCAATGCCTCGCCACAAAAAAAAAAAAAAAAAAAAATATTACAAGAGCACTAAAAATGATTGAAGCAGAACTAATGTAGTCTGTGGGGCAAAATGCACCGGCTGCAAAAATGTTTTATTTGGGAAAAAAATTACTAGTAATCTTAAGAAAAGGACAGGTAAACGCGTCTGTCTATAACAGAAAGGACACGAGAAACCCTATATCCAAACACAAAACTGAATGCAAAAAAATCAAAATATTATGACAATTAATTTTTCATGTCCTGTAAAAGCCATAAGAAGGGGACCTGGAAGCTCCATTTTAGACAAAAGAACTTGAGTGGCAAATCTGTCTTAACACATACCACAAACCAAATTTGAACACTACAACTTTGAGAATATTAGTTTTACAGCTGAAACATTTGACTCCCCCAAAAATGTATTAAGACCAACAACACAAATTCCATATCATTTCTCTCAGAAATATAATCATACTGTCACTGATACTAAGTATCCCACTAGACTTAATTACCTGTAACAATCCAACAGACTTGAGATAATACAGTGGTAACCATACTGTGATACTGTGAGTACTACATAGTTTCTAATATCATTGCTATGTCTTTGGGACTGGCTCTTCCTAATTTTTCCAAATTTAAATGGAAGTTACTGAATATATTCTTTCTCAGTAATATTATGGGTGGGGAATGGTACTCATAGTCATTGCACTTATGACAGGACAGCATAATAGTTACAGTGTTTACCTTACAAATGCAAGCTACAGGGTTTGATTCTTGCATGGGGTAATTGGCTAGGATTAAAATGGCCCACAAAGGCAGTTAGCCTAGTACTAATCTATAAACCTTAAGAGTACTGACTATGTGCACAGGAACAAGGGAGGAGCAATTCAGAAACACAATCTGAGCGATAGATAGAGAATTAAGGAAATAAGATGCAAATAATCAATGTGCAAAAAAAAATCTTCTTTTTATGCAAATGAGTCTCTAAATTACTCCTGTTCACCCCTAATAAATCTAAAGCGACTTCCCTAACTTTCTCTGTCATCTCTAAAAATGTCACTGTCATCTCTCTTACTGCGCATACTAAACTCCTCGGGGTAGAAATAGACAAAAATCTTTTCTTTGATGTCCATATTGCTCAAACCATCCAAAAGGTACACAAAAAAATGGGAACACTTTATAGACACAAGCAATTTCTCACAGGCAAGGCACGAAACACCTTAGCCCAAACTCACCTACTGCCCTCCATTATGTATACATCACCAATCCTGACCCAGATTAGAAAAACTGATCTTGACAAGCTTGAGTCATGTTATAATAAAATTGCCAAGTTTGCTAACAACTCCACCTTCAGAACCCATCACTGTCAGGCACTTCGGGATATTCAATGGCTAGAACTTCCTCAACTACTCACCTACCATCAGCTAGTCATCGCCTTTAACATCCTGAGGTACCCTGACAAAACTCCAGCACTAAAACAACTACTTTCACTCTACTCTACTAGTCATCCACTCTGTTCTACCAATGAATCTCTCCTCTGTATCACTAGTGCTAATAATACTGCAGGGAAAGCTCTATTCCCTCATACCATAGATAAAACCTGGAACAGCTTCCCCTCTTCTGTAACTTCTGGGTCTACTATCACACAATTAAAAAAGTCACTTAAATCACATCTCAGGAAAACCTGGATATGCCATTGTATAACATAATAATCACTTCATTTCTTATTCCACTTTGCCTCCTTTCTAGTCTACCTAATATAGACATACTACAAGATAATAAGCTCTAGACTTATAGACTTGTTTCTATTTCATGTTTTATTATGGTAGTTTTAACTCACTATTGTTATTATGTATGTCTCTGTGCTATTATTGTCTGTCTATTTTTTGTTATTATTGTATCTGATTGTGGAGCTTTTCTTGCCGGGCCACCACTGTAAATGGACCTCATCCAGTCGGACTATTCCAGTTAACAAATGTAAAATAAAATAAATAATAAAATAAAAATGTCCTACCTTTTGTCATCCATAGTCACTTTTTGATGCATATCTACGTCATGTGCAGATGGGTTATAAAAAGTTAATCCACACCTTTTCAACAACTTTGCAATCTATGAATCAGTAAGAACATGATGCTGCACGCAGAACGTTTTTTTGGCTTGCTTTTTGAATAACATGGTTATGCATCAATCTGGTGTGCAGTTGCCACAGCCATTCACTAGTAGGGGCAGTGTGGCTCCCTCTAAAGCTTGTCCCACCAGTGATGATAGCAATGGTGGTCAGCTGATACCAGTAGCACACCAATACCTCTGGCAAGGTTGTGCCTGGTAGCACTTTCTTGGATTTCACGTGGTATCTGGTCTACCTGTTAACCATGCGTTTAGCACATTCCTTCATCTATGTCCAGCTGTGTCCCCAGTGTGTATCTGGTCTAGTAGTGTGTGGATGGAGGCTGACATGGATGCCATGTGTGCACCCATACTGTACATGAGGATCATCATGGCATTGTCTTTGCCCGCCACCATTTCCATGTGCTGGTGAATTTCCTTATGTATACCTTCTAGCACTCTAACCATCTCTACCTGACTCTCAGTGGCAACAGTGTGAGCCTAAAGTATGTTACAGTGCATCTGCTGCTGTGCAGGTAAGACCTTGTGTGTCTCTGGAGCTGGCTGTGAGAGATGCCTTAACTGTCCCCTGTGTGCAGGCATAACAGTGGGTACTGCTACCTCTGAGAAGGTTATCAGTTCATCAAGGGAGTCATGCTGTGCACAAGAAATGCATGTTGAACTATATGGTGTTTCCCTCCCTTGAAATGCAATTTCCACATTATGCTGAGTCTGCTAGTCTGTGTCACTGCCTATGGAGTTATCAACTGCTGTTCTGCAAGTGGACTCAGCAATTGTGTGCCACTGTCTGTGTCATAAGAATGAGAATAATGGCATCACCATCATCATCATCATCATCATCATCAACAGCCATACTGCTGTCAACATCAGCCTGGTGTGCTGCAGCACAGTGTGCGATTGGTTCTGCTGGTGACCAAGGAAATATGTAATGACATGGTTAATGTGACCTGTAATGGGTATATGACTGTAGCAGAGGTGGTGCTATAGCGGATGTGACATATTGTTTATTTAAAAGCTATACTTTTCTGTTATTTGTTATTATTTTATTGTCTAAATTTGGAGCTTTTATCTCTGGGCCTCCACTGAAAATGGGCTACTAGCTCAGTTGGACCTCCAAAGTAAACAAATGTCAAATACATAAATAAATGTGGATGGAGAACCTAATGAGAGTTATATGGACACAGTTACCAGAGCAAGCATACCTAGCCTGAAGTTAGCAATGTCAGGCAAACACTAACATTCTGCTTTGCCTGAATGTGGATGCTGAAGGTGTCTGAAAGTACAGATGTCAACACCACCTCAAATGATTACTGCATCATTCTCATCTGCTTCACAGTCATTGCTCCTTTAGGAGAGCAAGTACCCCTCATAAGCTGTTTAAGGGTAGACAGTGGAAGGACCACCACCAAAGCTACTATAGGAAATTGCATTCTGCTTAGCCTTTGTCCTTGTATGACCCATCATGTCATTCTCACTTGTCCTGCAGTGTGCAAAGGTGTTTCTTGAAATATTGAAATACCAACTTTTAGTATCTTGAGACCAGAATCATGAACTTCCATAAAATGAACAATCACAACACCGACGTTCAAAATATCGAAAATAAAGGACCACTAGGATGGAGTGGGTGGAAAAGAGTGTCAGGAGTGATTTGTGACAGACGGGTACCAGTAAGAGTGAAAGGGAAGGTCTACAAGAGGGTAGTGAGACCAGCTATGTTATACGGTTTGGAGACAGTGGCATTGACAAAAAGGCAGGAGCCAGAGCTTGATGTGGCAGAGTTGAAGATGTTAAGATTTGCACTGGGTGTGACAAGGATGGACAGGATTAGGAATAAGTATATTAGAGGGTCAGCCCAGGTTGGAAGGTTTGGAGACAAAGTCAGAGAGGCAAGATTACGTTGGTTTGGACATGTGCTGAGGAGGGATGCAGAGTATATTGGGAAAAAGATGCTAAGGATGAAGCTGCCAGGTAACAGGAAAAGAGGAAGTCCTAAGTTAAGGTTTATGGATGTGGTGAGAGAGGACATGCAGGCGGTTGGTGTGACAGAGCAAGATGGAAACAGTTGATCTGCTGTGGCGACCCCTAATGGGAGCAGCCGAAAGAAGAAGAAGATATAAAGACCCAACCCTCCCTGCCATAAAACACAAAAACAAACAAAGTCAAAACACTTAACACTACTATATGTTTAAGCAGGGGGGGAAAGCCCGCCTGCATCCCCCCATGTGGGGGACTGTGCCTCCCACATCCCCACTACTTATATATACCAACTCTGAGGTCACACTACCACGAAAAAAACAACAAACCTACTGTTATGCACCCTATATTCCCATTGCACACTGCCCTACTTATATTCATGAAAAGCACACACACTACACGTACAAAAAAAATCACAACTTTCAACACTTGCATACACACCCTGTCACCTACCTACTCCAACCTACTCCTAAAACTTCTCAAAAAATTAAAACAAAACACATTTCTACCCAAAGCCCTTACACACTACAAAACTAAGTGAATCTCTGAATATAACTACACATCAGCCGCCATGTTTACAACCCAGAAACCACTAAATCTTAAAGGGGCAGCTTACTATGCAGAACAGACTGCACCACAACTACCCTGGATTCAGCAACCTCAGATTCGTGATTATGCAGTTTCGAACAACTGCACTTTCGGTATTCTTGTTTAGAGATACTGAAATTCGATATTTCAGTATTTTGAGATTCAAAAGTAGAACTGTTTCCTTCCCCTAGCAGCATTTATGTTGGCCACAACTTAACTGATTCTATGTCTTAGCTTTCTCTGCCTTCTCTGACTGTCATTTTCCAAAAATATGTTTTCCATATGTCCTCAGCGTAGCCAGGAGGATGTGGTTTTCTGCAGGAGTGACATTGTATCTCCTGTACCTTGCTCCCCAATGTTGTAACATCTTCCCTAAAATATATATATTTTACATCAATTTATTACACATTCCTACCCTATCTGAGTGCAATCCATTTTTGTGGCATGCATTTCACCGAGGAATACAATAAAGACAAATATTACTTATGTTCATAAGTTTTTACCAATTATCTCTGCTGAAATTATTTTTCCTCCTTCCTTTTCTTCTTTCTCTGTTATACAAATGTCAGCTGTGCAACACTGTGCACAGTGAAATGTAAGCCTGTGAAACAGTGCTGGAAACTGAATGGAAATTAATTCCTCATTATTAATTCTTTCATTTGCAATATAGTAGGCTGCACTTCAGTCCTGAGCATTTCATTGCCAGAAACCACAGTCTGCAGAACCCAGTTTTATACATACTAAGGTAGTGAATATAGTACTGAATATGGCACTTTACAGAGCCCAAATGATTGCACATAGAAGTACAATATTACTGCTACAAAATTTTCTGCCTTACCAAGTTTGGAGCAATTTAAGAAGTTATTATACAAATTAGGCATGACTTTGATTGGCTCTATGAATCACATTCAAAGGTATATGTGTAAGTGCTTTTATTGGTGTAGGTGAATTCCTATGGCTGTGGTAAGCCATGATGTGCTCTTACATGTGTATACTCTTTATTCACGCCTCAGTTTAATGGAGAGATGTGGATGCATGTGGAATTAATCTGAGAATGCACCTGCATTTATGCACCTAGTGGGAGCCTGAGCACAGTACAAGGGCAGACCAAGTTATATCACACCCTAGTAGTCTCAGTTTCATTCATATTTGAACTTGTTAGAGAGAAAATAAACTCTAAGATGGTTCAGTGTTGTTCTAGTCAGAAAGGGAGACCAAAATTGTCCTTCGCCTGCTGCAGGCATCATAATTGCAAATGTTAGACAATGCTATTGCTTGTGGCATAAATTGATATCTGGAGATAGACAGGGGATAAACTGACTTTATTGAAGGGCTTCTGTCACTCAGGAGAGCAATGCAGGCACATGTATGACAGCCTGCAGAGACAGATGGGGACTAGATGGCCTAGTGGATGACAGAGGTCCAAGAGTGGAGGCCAGAGTTCTACATTAAGTGCTCCTTTTCTTTTGTATTAAAGTTTTTTACACACACACACACACACACACACACACACACACACACACACACACACACACACACAGACACACACAGACACACACACACACATGCACACACACACACACACACACATACACACATATATATATATATATATATATATATATATATATATATATATATATATATATACATATTTATTTTTATTTATTTTACATTTGTTTACTGGGAAAGTCTGACTGGACACATGTCCTTGTTCAGCGGAGGCCTGGAGAGAAAAGCTCCACATTGAAACATACAGAAATACAATATATAAGTAGAATATATAGGACACAAAAGTTAAAATACAATCTAGATACAGTTTGGACAAGCAGTTATACATACAGACTAGTTAAAGAATATCACAGTTTAGCTAATACATAGTTACTCTTAACCTACCCGATAGAATCAGAAGATTAACAATAAGTAGATACATTGTATCATTAAACCTTTCAGTATAAGAAAAAAGAGAGACCAATATGACAATCACACAAACTCTGAACACAGTTTACTAAGAAATTGAATTGTCAAGTCTTAATATGCCATCAGCTCTACAGTGTGATAGTACTATGGAGTATTAGTTAGCAGAGACATAGTCAACAGAATTAACAGAGGGGATGGATGTGTCAGTAAGTGAAACAAAGTAGCAGCATAGTCAGAGGGAGAGGTTAGTCCGATGCAGAGCAAGGACACAGCCATTTATTGAATAAGTGGCTTTTTAGTATTGTTTTAAACTGGCCCAGTGATGTAACCATTATAATGTTTTCTGGTAGTGCATTCCAGATTTTACCTATATAATTTGAGAAGAGGAAATCTCCAGCTTGGTTTTTGGTTATATTGATTTTTATGTGATGCTTGTTAGTGGACAGTAGGGTTCTTTTAGTGGCATATGGTTGAAGAAATACTTGTAGGGCAGGTGTTTTCTCAGGTTCATAGAGAATTTTATGGGCCATGGTTAACTGGATGTCGTGATGGAGATGGGGGAGCTCTAGCTGAGTTGCCTGAGTGCTATACAATGGTGAGCTCTAGCTGGTAGGTTTGTAGCATATCTGGCAATTTTGTTATAACAAGATTCAAGTTTTGCTAGCTCAGATTTTATTTAGATTTGTGAGTATGGGAGCTGCGTGCAGCAGGGTGGAGGTTATGTGAGACTGGGCAATGACAGTTTTTGAATAATAAGCAGGTAATGCCATCTAGAAGTATAGAAAATATATGCCAGCTTCTTGATTTAGTCTTAACTAAGAATGTGTTCCTGTTTAACAGTGAACCTTATTTGCAACTGACAGGGGTGGCGATGGGTACATCTGCCGCAAATACTTATGCCAATCTTGTACTACATCAGTGGGAAAGTAAGTATGTATGTAGTGATTTGAATGTTTTTAACAAAAAAAATATGTTTATATTAATGTTTTGTGGACGATTGCTTTATTATCTGGAAAGGTACAAGTGAAGAACTATATAGTTATGTAGATTACTTGAATAATACGACTGAATTTTTAAGGTTTAAAGCAGAATCTTCCAGGAGAGATATTGTATTTTTAGACGTTCACTTAGTGATGAAACAAGGTATTATAGAGACTAGTATTCACAAGAAGGAAGTACATGCTAGAAGATGTATAGATAGACATAGTATGCACACCCCCCATGTATTTAAGGGAATAATGAAGGCACAATTTGGTAGAACTAGTAAGTTAAATACAGAAGAACATGTATTTCTTAAACAGTTAGAAGATATAAAAGTAGACTTTTTGGATAGTGGGTATGATAAAGGGCAAATTTTACAAATTAGTGAAGAAGTAAAGGGTAATAGGGCTACATCTTTGAGGCCAATCTTTAATACTACTCAGCAACAGACAAGCCCGTTGAAAAGGCCTGTGCTTAATAAGGATAAGGTTAGATATGTTACAACTTATAACGTAAGGACACAAGCAGTTAATAAGGTTATAGGGAAAAACTGGTTGATCCTGATGGCTTCACCTGAACTTGGAAACGTTTTAGATGTGAAACCATACTTTTCTTATAGAAATACGAGAAACTTGAAAAGTAAATTATGCTATAAAGATTTTAAACCTTTATCTAAGAGACGTCAAGAAATGAGAACAGGCACTTTTAGTTCTATGGGTTGCACATGTTGTAGTGATATATTTGGGAAGGATAGCGACTTTTTTATACACCCTTTGACAGGCAAAAAGTATATATTTAATGTGACAGCAAATTGTAACAACTTGAATGTAGTCTACCTAGCAACCTGTGATCAATGCCCCTCTTTTTTTCAAGACTACAAGGAAACTTAAGGAATGCATTATAGAACACAAATCAGATATTAGGAGAGTTAGTGATAGGAATGCATTAAATAGACACACTATGTGTACGAATGCCGATTATATTTTTAAGTTTAGGGTTATAGAAGTGGTAGATAAAGATATTGGGGGGATGATATAAATAACTTATTAGAAAACAAGGAATATAGTTGGATACTGAGACTAGGAGCTGATACTGAACCTGGCCTCAATACCGCTGTGACTATCAAACCTGTGTTAGTTAAATTGCAACAAAGTAAACTTTGATTTTAAAAGATTTTTGAATGATTGTAATAGGTGTCTGTTGTTTTAAGTGACACTCGTGATTAGCTGGCTGTAGTCACATGATGTGATATGCTACTATTTAAACCGAGTCAGTTTATGTATTTGTATATTAACATTGAGAAAGGGTGTAGATCTGAAAGCTATGTTGTTGTAATAAAAAAGTTTCTTAACGTTGGTCCTTTTTCTTCAGTTTATCCAAGTATCACTCCAGTTTTACAGCAATAACTTTGACCTACTACTCTGAACTACGCCAGGGACCTAGGCTAGTAGTGGGAGGGATGTATGTGCCCCTATTGGCCAATGTGTGTGCCTGCTATAAAGCCCAGCAGCCCTAGGTCAATAGGCTACTGGCTAGCTAGTGTTCACTTGCCCTGAATGCACATATCAAGACAGACAGAACAAGATATGAGGACTGCCTGGTACCCCAGGAATAAAGAAAGAGACCCTTCTAGACTTAGCTTGATGGTAGCCAACACATGGTTCAGATAGAGAGACAGACACAAGATCACATACAAAAGTGTTCAACATGCAACTCAGGTAGACTTTCTCCTAGTAAAAAAAGGCACTGACATAGAATCAGTGATTGCAAAGTCATCCCCAGTGAAAGAATCAGCCCCATCATAAACCACTGGTTGCTACAATCAGCTGCAAGCAGTGATCATAGAAGGCTCTAACGTCAACCAAGACCAGTCTGAAGACCTGGAAGGTGACTTGAGTGAAAGTAAAACAACTCAAGGAATTACTCAGGGCTCTAGCACCTCAGGAAGAGAAATAAATAGGTGGAGTTGAAGAAGAATGGCAGTGCCTCAAAACAGCATGTGTAAGTGCTAAAGGACAGATATTCGGTCAAGCCAGGTATGGAAATAAGGTACATAAGGAAAGCTGGTGTTGGAATTCAGACGTCCACAAAGTCATCAAAAGAAAGAATGAGTGCAGGAAAAAGTGGGAGATAGAAAAGACAGACCAGGCTAGGAAGGAATACTGGTTGAGTAACAACAAGGCTAAGACAGGAGTTACAATAGCAAAGAACAAGATATTAGAGGCAAAGAACAAGATATTAGAGACACTCTACCAGCTTCTGTAAAGTGACTCAGTAGATGGCACAAAGGAACTCTATCATGTTGCAACTGAAAGACAGAAAGATAAAGAAGATAGTCAGACAACCTTCATAAGGGATGTCAGCAACAACCTGCTCACCAGTCCACAGGACACCAAAGGCCAGCAGCTTCTGAATGAAGAAAACCCCACAGAAACTGTACTACCCCAGACACAACCTGCAGTGAGAGAAGAGTAGGATCCCACAATAAAAAAGTAAGAACAGTACTAAGGAAAATGAAATCAGGGAAAGCAGCAGGTTCAGATGAGGTCACAGCATAGATGATAAATATATTGGGTGAGAATGGTGAAAAATTGGTTCTGATGGTTCTTATAGCAGTATGGAGAGAAAAGCATATTGCAAATGACAGGAGAATAAGCATACTTGTGCCAGTGTTCAAGAACAAAGGGGACAATCACAACTGTAGGCAGTATAGAGGTAACAAACTCCTATCACACTGCATGAACGTTCTGGAGAGGGTGATTCATAAAGGAATACACAGAATAGTAGAAAGTAAGATGGGAATGAACAGTTTGGATTCAGATAAGGATGCAGCACAATCAACCCAATGCTTGCAGTGAGACAGATACTTGCGAAGAAGCTAGAAATTAAGACATAGTCAAACTGGACACTCCTAGACTTGGAGAAGGCATATGACAAGGTCCCAAGAAAGTTAATTTGGGCAGTCCTGTGCTGGTTTGAAGTCCCAGAAACACTGGTTGAATTAGTGCAAGCTACAAGGACCCAATGACTCAGGTATTAGCAGTGTTTGGTCTTACAGAGGGGTTCCCAGTGGGAGTGGGTGTGCATCAGGGTTCAGCACTGAGCCCACTGCTGTTCATACTAGTGATTGATTACATTAGCAAACAGATCTGAGGAGACAGATCAACAATGTTGATGTATGCAGACGATGTGGCATTACAAACAGACTCTGAGCAAGAAATTCATCAAAGGGTAGGGGATAGGTTGATGGAATGAAAAACTGAAGGCACATGGGATGAAAATGAGTATAGATAAGACAGTTGTGATGGCAGGAAATGGAGGAAATCAGAGGAAGCTGAGAACTGAGATAGAAGGTGAAAATAGTGAAACAGGTTAACAGCTTCAAGAGTCTGGGAGAGGTGATTGAGAAGACGGGAAGTCTGAATGAGGAGGTCAAAGCTAGAATCAGAGAGGCTGCAGCTAAATGTCACAGAGTATCAGAGGTAGTATGTGACAGTAGAATGCCAAAGAAGCAGGTAAGTAAGGTGTACAAAACAGTGTTGCAACCAGAACTACTGTATAGTACAGAAACCTGAGCAGTAAAGGCAGAGCAATTGAGGAAGCTAGAGGTGATGGAGATGAAGTGCCTGAGATGGATGGTAGGATGCATACTGTGGGAGAGATGAAGGAATGTGGAAATAAGAGCAGAAACCAAAGTAGCTCCAATTGCAGAAAAGGTCAAAGAGAACAGATTACAGTGGTTTGGGTACATGTACATGAAAGCAGAAGACAATCTGGTGAAGAAGATTTGGAGTAGACAGGAAGAAGGCAAGAGGAAATGATGGCATCCAGAAAAGAGATGGATTGATTGTGTGACAGAAGACCTGCAAGACTCAAGCATAACTGTCAAAGAAGATAGGACAGTGACAATGAATAGGGAGTGATGGCGACAAGTGACCCTCACCCTGACCCCATGTAGAAAATGGAAAAAAAGGGGTTGATGATGATGATGATGAATAGTCTGACTGGATACATGTCCATTTTCAGTGGAGGCCTGGGGAGAAAAGCTCCACGGTAAGCAGTTAAGATTACAGTTACAATGTATACAGTGGTTACATACTTAACAAGTTATACAAATTCCAAGGTTAGAGATAATCCTGAGTGTAAATCCAGATTAAGTAACACAAATATGCTAATTAACAGTTTTTAACTTACTCTAGAGGAGAGTTAGTCAGGTTTGATACATTGACATAGCCACTTTAGTGTCAAATATTGTTTGAGTCCTATCTTAAATTGACTCAGGGTGGTAAGTAAAGTAATATCAGCTGGGAGAAAGTTCCAGGATCTACCTACAGAGTTGGCAAAGAGAGTCACCAGCTGAGTTATTAGAACTGATAGTCTGAACTAGCAGTCTGTTAGAAGATCAAACAGGTCTAGGATTGTTATAGGGGTGATAATATTTTTAAGTGCAGGAGTATTGCCTGGATTTTAAAGGATTTTATAGGCCATAATCAGTTGGTTATACTGGATCAAGCTGGGCAGTTCTAGCCACCCAAGCTGGTTTAGATTGATACAGTGATGTGTCCTATAAGGCAGTCCGGTGGAAAACCTGGCAATGTGGTTGTAGCAGATAGATAGTTTGCTAAGGACAGACTTGTTTAAATTAGAGAGTAAAGGGGATGCATACAAAAGAGTTGAAAGTAGGTAAGAGTGAGCTATGGCAATTTTAGGCTTTTATCCTGTAAATTTACCCTAGTTTTTTATTGATGGTTTTGATGGAATGATTAACATTGTCAAAGGAAAAACAACTTCAAAAAGATCAACACATGGCAGGTTCAGGTTAAGGCACTTTAATCTTGCAGCAAGGAGACAGAAACGTGCTAATACAGAGTTTGTCTAACTAGAATCAGGAAGTGAAGCTATTCTTATACATTTCTTACAAGACATTGCCTACCAAGCTGACGTAATAAATCACAAGTTCTTTCAATATTATTTCATAGCAGCTGTTTGTCCATGATTTTCTGCTGGCACATCAAGTTTATAAAAAAACTTCCTAAGAAAAACAATGTGGCCTTGATGACCACCGGTCAGATACAACTTCTCACTATGCAATGTTACCATTCAAGGTACTATGGCTAATTCGAGCACAAAGCAAGTACAGATTATAGTTCATTTCTTCAAGCAGTCTTTGTTTGATGTATCTTTCTTTTCTGCAGCTGTGCATGTTCTCATAACACAAACAGAGCTGATTGTTCAAGTTCAATAACATTATAGAAAGCAGTATTGTTCTATTCATTTATTTCCCTGACCTAGCAGATAATCACCTGCTTCTCAGTAAATTTCCAAAAGGCATAAACATGAATTTTGCTGTGCTAGCAAATACTAGGTCAGAGAGCATCTTGCAATTTCAGAAAGCATACTGCAGTTTGAAAAGCATTTTGTAATTTCATACAGAATTAAGATGTACATAAAATGAAATGTATTAACCCTTTTAGCTTCTAATAAGCACTAAACATATACATTAATACATATTTTTCTAACATTTCCCCCCTGTTAATACTTTTTATTCTATTTTCAAAAGCATAAACAGTTGCTTCTTCTCCTACTCTCTTTCTGTTCAGAATTTGCAGTTAAGAGAGTCATTTAGTTTAAACTTATGAACGTGTTTCATTTTTCAACAATTCTTCAATTTCAGTACTTTGATACAAAGTCTCAGAAACTGACATGTCTATAAAATCTTTGATTAATCTTTTCATGCAGGGAATACCACAACAAACACACACTCTTAATAGGAGTAATCCCACACAAATGGCAATCAGGATGTTCATTAGGATGCTATCCCACCCCCAAACAAATTCTGGAAAAAATCCGTCAGTGGGTTTGGGCCTGGTTTGGTCATGGCCGACACTTGCTGAATCACCTCAAGATGGTCGTTTATCTCATGCTGGTTGTCAGGAATATATGAACAGCACTCCCCTTTTATTAAAGCGCACGTACCACCTTTCGCTGCTAGGGTGAAGTCAAGAGCCATGCGGTTTTGAAGCACCACAGTTCTCATAGCGTTCAGTTCATCAGTCACTAATTCGAGAGCAGAAAAAGTTGCATTGCTCATTACTTCAAGAAGTTTGGACAGTTTTCTCAGCTCCCAAATCGATTTCACTGCGTCATATGCAGGGGCTATACCTGCCCATGATATAATAGTGTCACTCAAGTCCATGTGTGTCAGTTTATCTTTGTTTTTCATGGAGTTATGATTTCTCCAGCCTGCTTCGATTCGTCCCATTGGATTCTCAGGTCTCTTGATTGAATTTCCAGGTTTCTTGGTGACCTCTCTGTCATTTCGAATTCTTCCCTGAGGCAAAACTGCAGTGTGTCGTATGGCTGGAACCAGGTAACCCAAAAAACAACTGCCGGACCAATTCTCAGGTAACCATTTGTATGCCTTTTTCCCACACACAAAATAACAATTCTCTACTTTAGTATTAATATATACTTGCCCTGCATGAAACATTTTCTTATCAGTGATAGATAGTTGTTTAAAAAGAACAGGATTACATTGTACTTCATCAACCGTTTTGTGCATTAATTCAAAATATGAGTCAGTTTGTATCACAAATATAACCTGCATTATTAGCTTTGATATAACATTTGTAAGGAACAGTCACATTACAATTGCTCCAATCCACCTGTACAGTATCATTTTTGTAAAAACATACAATTCCCTTTTGTGTAACAGGCAGGTAAAATGCTATTTTGTCTTGTGATTTCACAGTTGTAGTATCAAAAATCAAATTTTCCCAGGTCTTATTGACCCCTAGGGGGACAGCAGTCATTAATAATCCCCCGTATGCTGTTGGTATAGCTGTGCAAATCCAGCAATTCGAGACATTAAAAGTTTCAGCATACACATATTTAATTGCTTGGTAAGTGTTAAAGTTTGGATGCCAGTCTATGAGTAATGCATCTCGTTTATTCAGTTCAGCTCGTGTGACTGGAAAAAGGAAAGGCCACAGCAAAAAGATTAATGTTATCAGTATGGTTAACAGAATGATCATGCAATACTTTTGAGGTTGTTCTGTATTTCTATTTGCTCCGTATCTGGTCATTTTGTTCTTGTGTAACAGTAACAAGTTTTTTGTCCAGTTCAAAGATTTTAACCAATTTACAGAGTGTCAGATGAATCCAGGACGCTCGCTCTGCAATCTTGACTGCAGTGGGTGTTGACAGTAGCATTTGGTACGGCCCTTCCCACTTCAGTGAGGTCCAATTCTTCCTCTTGATGACTTTCACCCAGACCCACGTGCCTGGGACTACTGCTGCTTCCGATGGTCTGGTTTGTTCTTTATCTGAAACAGAATTTAACTGCAAAAGTTGTTTATTACTTAAAAGTTGTCTCATATATTCTGCAAGTGAACTGTCGGCCTCCTGGTCTGCAGGCATGAGAGGTTTCCATTGAGGTATATAGTATGCCCTCCCAAATAATTTTTCAAAAGGAGTTAACCCCTTTGCATTTGGAACAGTTCTCATGCTCAACAATGCCAGAGGCAGGCAGTGCACCCAGTTCTTTTGTGTCTCATTAATTAATTTCCTAAGTTTGTTTTTCAAAATTCCATTATGCCTCTCTACTAATCCTGCGGATTGTGGGTGGCATGCACAATGGCTCTTTAAGGAAATTCCGAAATATCGGCTCAACTGTTGTATAGTTTGATTTACAAAGTGTGTGCCATTGTCACTGTAGATCTTTTCCGGTATGCCAAATCTAGGAATAATTTCTTTAACAAGGACTTTTGCAATGGTAGCTGCATCTGGATTTTTGGTCGGAAAAGCTTCCACCCATTTGGAAAACATATCTATAATGACAAGACAATACTTCCTATTTTCGCATTTGTTTAGTTCTATGAAATCCATACAGATAGTATGGAATGGGTATGGTGGTGTTGGGAAACTCCCTTGCTTAGGCTTCAATGCCCCTTGTGCATGATGCTTGTTACAAGCATGGCATGCTGCACAAAAATAGTTTGTATAGTTTGTAAATCCATATGCTGTGAACACTCGGTTCACTAACTGTACCATCCCTCCTGTTGAGACATGGCACTGCCCATGGCTCAACAAAGCTGCATATCTAAACAAATTAGATGGCAAAATCGGTTTTCCTTCTTTGGAGATGTACAGCCCTTTCTCAAGAATTGCTCCTCTTTTTATCCATTTCTGTTTTTCTATTTTCGTAGTAAGTGTCTGCATTGTTTTCAACATTTCTAAATCTAAAATCTCAGAAGGTTGTAATTCCTAACTCAAAAGAAATACTTCTGAAGCTGAAGCTGCCTGCTTTGCAGCTGTATCAGCTCTCACATTACCTTTTGAAATCCTATCCTGTTGCTTGGTATGAGCTACACATTTACAAACTGAAGGGATTACTTCAGTGTCACTGCTTGACAGAGGCACAGCAAAATAATAGGCATAGTTTTATTCAAACTAAAGGGGTGGCGAAAGCCAAATAACTATGGGCTAGGCTTATAAATGCCCTTGGGCAGATAGCCTAGTATGAACCTATGAACCTATGAACCTAAATAGCTACTTTCTGAAGTAACTGAATGGATTCTAACAAATCTAAAATAAATTGCGCATGATTAATCAGTTTACCAGTAGATGTTATCATTCCTCTATTTTTCCACTGTTGTGCAAAAACATGTACAGTAGAAAAAGCATACTGGCTGTCAGTAAAAATGTTCACACATTTACCCTTTGCCAAGGTACATGCCCTTGTCAAGGCAATCAATTCTGCTGTTTGTGCAGATAAGTTGTGTGGTAAAGACTTTGCTTCTAAAATCTCAGTATCAAAAACTACTGCATACCCCACTAGGTTCTGTCCTGTAGGACCCCTTCTGCATGAGCCGTCCACGTAATATGTCACCTCGGCATCATCCAAGGGAACATCCATTAGATCTTTTCTAGGCAGTGTCTTTTGCTCAATCTCCTGCAGGCAGCTGTGTGGTGTGCCATCCGCAGGGGTCGGGAGCAAGGTAGACAGATTTAAAGTTGTACATCATTCAATTGTCATATGAGGTTGGCTCAAGAGTATAGTCATACAGGAAAGATGTCTAGCAGGAGAAAGATATGCTACTTTTTCTTGCAGTAAAATAATCGCGACTGCATGAGGCACTCTCAATGTGAGAGGGTGGAACAACACTACTGAGGCCGAAGCCTGTGCTGCCATTGCAGCTGCAACTACTGCTTGTACACAGTGGGGCAGGGATCGCACCACTGGGTCCAGCTGTGATGAATAGTAAGCTATGGGGGGGTTGCTTATCCCCATGTTGCTGTGTTAACACTGATGTCATATAACCTTGCTTACAATCTACAGTTTGGAAAAAACGTTTATGATAGTTCGGTAATCCTAAAACTGAGGATGCTATCAATTGTTTCAGTTTGCAGAAAGCTGATTCTGCTTCTGGTGTCCATTGTAATAAATCTTGTGCTGCCATAGGCTTCTTGTATATCAAGTTGGTCAGTAGAGCAGACTCCAAAGCATAGTTTGGAATCCAACTCCGACAGAAATTAGTCGTGCCCAGGAAGGACATCATTTCCTTCTTGATAGTCGGTTTGGGTGCTTGTAAAATTGCTATTTTCCTATCTTCATCTAATGTTCTGCCTTCTTTGGATATTACATATCCCAGGTATTTAACCTGCTTTTTCCAAAGCTGCAATTTGTTTTTGTTTACTTTATGTCCTTGAGTGGCTAGAAATTGTAGTAATGCTATGGTATCTTCTCTGCATTCGTGCTGGGTGGGGGCTGCCATCAGGATGCCGTCTACATAAAGTAAAATTTGGCTGCCTCTTGGTGGGATAAATCCCACCAAGCTGCTTGCCATCTCTTGTGCGAATATTGTTGGGCTTTCACAATACACAAATGATGTCCTTCCTGGGCATGACTAATTTCTGTATACCTTTTCCCCTGAAATGTGAATGCAAACCAATGTTGGCTGTCAGGGTGTATCGGTATCGAAAATAATGCATTGCTAATATCTACCACAGAAAAATACTTCTGTTGAGGCTTCAAATCATTCAATAGGGTGTGTGGATCTGGCACCGTAGGTGCTCTAGGTATTACTGCGTCATTTACAGCTTGTAAATCTTGGACCATACGCCATTCTCCGTTTGCTTTCCTGACAGGAAATAAGGGTGTGTTACATGGTGAATCAGGAGATTCTACCAGTACTCCTTCCTTAAGCAAAGCTGCTATTATAGGTTTGATTCCTACTTCTGCATCTTTTCTTAAGGGATACTGTCTCTTTTGAGGTCTAAATGCTGATTTTGGCATAATAGTAACTGGTCCTGCTGTACGAATTAGTCCTACATCTGACTTCCCTGTTGACCAGAGAGTTTCTGGTATGCTCCGTAAGGCATTTTCTTCCTCTTCTAGTAAGAATGCTAATCAGCTGTCCTCACTAGACTGCAAGTGTACAGCTGGGTGTGTCTGTGTTATCCAATTTAACTTCTGCTTCTGTACTCCCTGTTCTGACAATTCTAGCTCTGTCTGTTTTTCCCACTTTGTGACTTTTTCTCCTAGGTCTGCCCATTTCACATTCTTGTCCTTAGTTAAACTAACATGTGGTAATCAATTGGATTTATAGAGTGCAAAGAATTCCTGGGGCAATGAACAGCTAACTACACTGTTCCCTTCTGTGTCCCCGTATAGATTACGTAATACTAATCTGTTTGCATGTTTTTTGAACAGTTCTTGCTCATATTCCTTATCAGGTCCTGGTGTGCTACAATAATACAGAGTACAGTGCAACAAATGCTGTTTATCAGTGTCAAGGGAGGGGGACTTACTGATGGCTACGTTCATCAGTTCTTTGGTTACTGCCCCTGGACCAGTCGTGACTAAGTCCTGGCTGTACCAATAAAATGTTTCACCCTCCGGTCGCACCACAAAAGTATCCATTTGTCGCTGTGCTTCCATACCCTGCATAGTTGGAACTACTGCTATGCCAAATATTTGCATAAGATCTCTGCCCAAAAGGTTTACTGGGCATTTTGCAGAAACAACAATTTTGCTTTTCTGGGTCATCCCTGAAACAGGGTCAGTTATTGCTATGTTATGGGAGAGTGGCTCCCGATACAGCTGTCCATTAGCTGCTTTCACTAATATGTAATCAAGTGATTCTGAATTTTCTGGTAGTTTGGAAGGAAGTATCAGGGTCCGTGAAGCCCCTGAGTCACACAGGAATTTAACTTCCCTCCCCTCTACCAGAAGCGTAACTTCCGGTTTCGTGTCTGCTAAATAGAGCTCTAGGCTCAATAATGCTAAGTCTAAAATTTCACTTTCTTCACCATCTGCGATTTCTTGCACTTCCTCTATTTCTTCTATCACATTCTCTACTCCCTCTAACACATTTGCATTTGTCTTTTCTCGGTTACTCCCTTCTAGTGATTCTTGACTATCATTTAGTCAGTCCTCACCCTACTTATCTTCCATGGCTACCTTCTTGTTTTGCTTGCAATCCCTTGCTAAATGTCCCTTTTTTCCGTACTTAAAACATTCACCCCTTTTCTTTCTCTCTTCAAACTCTTCTGATCGTTTATCCAATTGTTTGTTTCCCTGGGCATTTTTCTTGCCCTTTTTTTCTGGACTGTACTACATAAACTTCTGCTCCATCTTCTACAGAAAATACTTGGGCTTTCTTTTTCTTTTTACTGTTAAAATGCCTTTCGGCATGTCTAGCATATTCAAGTAGTGACTGTAATCTACTTGTATGATGGTCTACCATGTGCTTTGTAATAAAGCTGCTTATAGGCAAAATACTGCCGTTCAAAAATGCATTGTTTAGCTGCTGCTCATACGGGGAATCATGTGTTTGGTCTTCAGGTACCTGCATTCCACAATGGTTATTAGGAGGGTAGCCTAATGGTTAAGGTGTTTGCCTTGCAAACACAAGGTGCAGGGTTTGAGTCTCTCAAGGGACAATTGGCTAGGCTTAAAATGGCTTGCAAGGGCAGTTAGCTTAGTACTAATCTATGAACCTATGAACCTATAATCTAGCATAATATCTTCAACAGTTTCACCTTTCTGTTGAATGCATTGATTAATGCAAGTCCAGTCTGCCCTAGGCTTCCACTTCTCAGAGATTCGGTCTGTTAGACCTTTCACTCTGTTATCCAGTTCTGCATTGCTATGTGGGAGTAGCTTGTGTTCTGCGTCACGGGGATTCCAGTTGCCACTGATCATGTGCCAGTCTGGACCTACGATTTGTCTAACTACTTTTTCTACTTCTTCTCCATTTAAATGATAACTTAACCTCATGCCCTGTAAGTCTTCTAAGAATTTTCTAAAATTAACTTTTGGATGGGGAATTCCCTCTGTGGCTTTCCGGATGTCTTCCGGTGTCCACGGTCTATATACTAGGAGAGTCGGGTCCTGTTCTGCCTGTCCTGCCTGAGGATTTGGTACTTCTATGAGTGGACATATCTCTTCTTCACTCATAGCTCGTGAATTTTTGTTTATTTGATATAACTCAGTATCCCCTCTTAAGTTACGTGTTCGAGACCTAGTCTCGATGGGATCTCTGACATACGGTCTTGGTTTTGCAGTGACAGCCGGGTATAGCGGAGGTGGATCAGCTTGTCCACTCGCTTCATATTCTGGTGCGGGAAGCGGAGGGGGCGGAGGGGCTGATGCTATTACCAAATTATTGTCTTCTTTATCTAGAAACATAGCTTTTGAATTATTACTTTTTTGTTCCCTACGGTTTGCTTCCTCAATCCACCTGTGTGCCTGAGGAATGCCTAATTGACGTTGCTTTTTTACCTGACCTTTTGCATCAGTTTTAAGCTGTTTGACAAGTTTAATAAGCGAGGATTTTTCTAATTTGCCATCAAATTCATATTTATTAACCCATTTTGTATAGCATCTAACATTGTCGGCACGCTGTAATTGCATATATTTTGCATCTTCGGTTAGTGGTGGATCTTGGGAACTTTTTGTGCACTTATTACCCATATTGTTCTGACTGTTAAAAATGTTATGTAACCCTTCTTATTTTCACGTGGTACCACGATTTTCTGTTTCACAGTTTATCTAGAATAACTGTCTTACCTATTCTGTTTCCCTGATCTATGACAAGACTGCAATCTTTCTGTCCCTGACTTGTACAAAACAAATCTCCTGACAGATGATTCAAATCAAGTCCCTGATCTAAAACAGAAAAAAAGGCAAATCTCACCTTACCTGAGCCTCCGTGCTTGATCACCAGGTTCGATGGAAAGCCATTAACTCGTCCTCCAATCACAGATCAGAAAAGTGGCTGGCCTCTTTTGAATGACAATTCAGTCGGAGGTCTTTCAGAGCAGAAGAACCAATGTGGTTTCTTCCCCATATGGTTTCATGCCACCTGGCCCATCTGACCTGAGGCGAAGTGAGAGTTTCCAGGCCGAAGGACCAATCTGTCAAAGGAAAAACAACTTCAAAAAGATCAACACATGGCAGGTTCAGGTTAAGGCACTTTAATCTTGCAGCAAGGAGACAAAAATGTGCTAATACAGAGTTTGTCTAACTAGAATCAGGAAGTGAAGCTATTCTTATACATTTCTTACAAGACATTGCCTACCAAGCTGACGTAATAAATCACAAGTTCTTTCAATATTATTTCATAGCAGCTGTTTGTCCATGATTTTCTGCTGGCACATCAAGTTTATAAAAAAACTTCCTAAGAAAAACAACGTGGCCTTGATGACCACCGGTCAGATACAACTTCTCACTATGCAATGTTACCATTCAAGGTACTATGGCTAATTCGAGCACAAAGCAAGTACAGATTATAGTTCATTTCTTCAAGCAGTCTTTGTTCGATGTATCTTTCTTTTCTGCAGCTGTGCATGTTCTCATAACACGAACAGAGCTGATTGCTCAAGTTCAATAACATTATAGAAAACAGTATTGTTCTATTCATTTATTTTCCTGACCTAGCAGATAATCACCTGCTTCTGAGTAAATTTTCAAAAGGCATAAACATGAATTTTGCTGTGCTAGCAAATACTAGGTCAGAGAGCATCTTGCAATTTCAGAAAGCATACTGCAGTTTGAAAAGCATCTTGTAATTTCATACAGAATTAAGCTGTACATAAAATAGAATGAAATGTGTTAACCCTTTTAGCTTCTAATAAGCACTAAACATATACATTAATACATATTTTTCTAACAAACATGCAGGTCGAATTTAAGATTGTTATCTATGATAACACCTAGTAGTTTTGTAGAGGCATCTGGGGAGATTATAGTGCCATTATTGGATTTAATTGGATTATATATATTATATTAAGCCATTATTGGATTTTATTGGATTTTATATATATATATATATATATATATATATATATATATATATATATATATATATATATATATATATATTTATAGAGAGAGAGAGAGATGGAGAGAGCTTTTCCACTAATTCTTCAGAGTTTATAAAAAGTAGTGTAATTATACTAAGATTCACATGTTTATAGGTAAATAGTAGGCTAGCTGCCCTTGCAGGCCATTTTAAGCCTAACCAGTTTCCCTTTTGGTGCTTGAGTTAATCTATCCAATTAGGTGCTAGATTTACCTTACTCATCTGATGCTCAGTAATTAAATATTACCCCTAATGAGAATAACTGGGCTCATACCATAGATACTTTGAGGGAATCATGCTTGAAATGAAGCATTTAAGAGCTGCCTCTGTCCATTAGTAGTTTTGGAGGCAGTCCTTGGGTACATTTTCTATTACCTATCCATTGATCAAAGTTGCACTTGAATATTGACACTGATGAGCTTTCTTTTACGTGGATAAGAAGTCTGTTCAAGGGCAGTGGTATCATCTGTGAGATATACATGCCTGCAGTGGGTATTTCTGATGTTTTTTAACTTGCTGATGTGCAGTAGGTCCACCAGTACTGGGTCAGAGGATGCTTTGTAGGCCAGCCATGGGTCACTTCTTAGTAGTCTGTAAGATACCGAATAAAGTGACAGGACTTTGAGGCAGTCCATGTAGAACTTGAATCCCTTTGGTGATGTATCTCTGTCTGCATTCCTTTTGTTTATTTTTATTTATTTTATTATTACTGGGAGTGTCCGACTTAGCACATTTTCAGCAGAGGCCTGGGAAGAAATTCTCCAAGATTTAATATTATAATATGACATACCTTAAAACACATAAGGTTACCATGTATTTACAATGCATGTATTATACAGCAGGTATTTACAGTATACACTATTTCAGATTATTTATATGCTATAGGACAACATCAGAGAAAAAAATAGAGTTTGAGAGGGTCAGATGAAGACAGAAGGTTCTTTAGGTACCATAGTGGATTTAGGTCCCATAGTGGAAGTTAGGTCTAAGTTCTTTGTAAGCATTGAGAGTGGTCCAGTATTGGATGTTAGGGTAATATGTAGTGACTTGTTGAGACGAAGGCAGAAATTAAATAGTAGTGTGATTAGTAGTTAGAGATTGAAACATATTGTGATTAGTAATAAGAGTTTTTAAATGAAGAGAAAGCAGCGGGGGTTTGAGAGAAGAGTTGTAGAAAATTAGGAGTAGGAAGCGAAGAGTGAAATCAGGTCAGCCTGGGGAAGAGCAGGAACATAGCCAGTTATTTGTAAGATGTTCCTTGAGAAGATTTTTGAAACTGGAAGAGTTGGTTGTGAGAACTATATGGTGTGGAATAGATCTCCAGATTGTAGATATTTGTTTAGAGAACAGAGCATCCCCATGACTATTATTTGATCTTGTGACCTCAAGTAATAATTTGTTGGATGATCAGAGGGGTCTACTGTTAGAGTAGGGTTGGACTAAGTGTTTGAAGGCAGGGAAATTATCTGGAGGGTGTATTATGCTAAGAGTAGTTGTTATCTGGTTGAAAGTTAACAGATTTGGAAGTTTGCTCCAGTTTAGTTGGCGGAGAGTTAATCAATGGTGGGATCTGTTTGTGTGGTTAGAGGCAAACCTGGCTATTTTATTGTAGCAGGTCTTTAGCTTGCTTAGGTCCATTTTTCTTAGATTTGTAAAAATTAGGGAGGTGTATAACAGGGTGGATAGTAGATGTTTTCTAGCAATGGCCTGTCTGGAAGTTTGGGTGAGGAATGGCTTGGTTCTGTACAGAGACCATAGTCTGATGTATATTATTTTGATTTTCAGGGCTATGTGTTTGTCATATTTAAGAGCATTGTCAATAGTGATGCTTAGTAGCTTGGTGTGTTCCACAGGTTCATTTTTGGTGTTGGAGGAGTAAATAATGAAGGGGTGGGAAGATGAGCTGTTTTGTGGTTTGAGAATAACATTCATTTGGTATCATTGGGGTTAAGTATGAGCTGATTGACAGACAGATATTGTTTTGTGTCTGTAATTGCTTTCTGAGTTATTTGCAAGAGCTTTGGAATAGAGGTGGCTGCACAGATGATTGATGAATCATCTGCATATTGTACAATGGGTGTTGACTGGGTTGTTGAACTAAAATTGTTCCATGTATATGGACAAGTTCATGCCAATAGGTTCATTATAGGCAATGACTGGCCTAATGAGGGCTGAGAAAAGGGGAACAATGACATCTCTAGATCTAGATACAATCAATTTCTTTATAAGCTACATAGTAAAGAAGGACTTTCTTATGACAGTATACACATGGTGGTTTTAAGTTAGGTCACGTTCCACATATGTTCCCACATCCCAAACAACTGGGTCAACTCTTAATGTATATGTGATTGCTCTCTGGGGTAGATGACTTCCCAGAGGTTATGATAACGAATTTTTTGGCATTCAGTTTCAGTCCATGATTCTATCGTCATTTATTTGTTTGGGACAAACCCTATTGTAGGATAGCAAAGTAATTTGTGGATTCAGTGACTGTTCCTTGCTTGCAGTCATCTTGAAACATAGTCAGCCAGAGCCCTTTGCTACTGTATTTTACTTTAGAGGAGTAGATGCCAAACAGGAGAGGACCCAACACTGAACATTGGGGTACTCCACAGGTGACAAGTCTCTCTCTTGAGGTAGCATTCCCTATTTTGATCTCCTGCATCCTAGTTTTGAACCAGTTGGCAATCCAGTGGGTGATAAGGGGTTTCTTCCCAGTTTATTTAGCTTTTCTATTATGCCTGAGTAGGGGATTAGGTTAAGAACTTTGTCTAGGTCAAGGTACACAGTGTTTATCATTTTACCTTCATCCATTGCTTTGGTGACCTTTTCAAAAAAGTCCATTCAGGATGAATAAGTAGGACCTGCCCTTGATAAATCCAAACTGAGATAACTCCAGTGATTGGAGGTTTCCTATGTCCAGATTGATTAGTTCTATGATAACTCTTTCCATGGCTTTACATATGAAGCTGGTCAGACTTATGGGTTTGTAATTGCCTGGGTCTGTGGAAGGTCCTCCCTTATACAGGGGAATGACTGTGGCTGTTATCTGTTTTCTTGGTACAAAACTCAGTAGGGAGGCTGAGATTTAACACTGTTATTTGGGGAGGGATGGCCTAATTGTGTTTCATGCTCTTTAAGATGCATCCAGGGATATTGTCAGGACCTATCAATGAAACTATTTTTAGCTTTTGATGGCACTGTTAGGAACTGGTCTTGTGTGATAGATGGAGGTGAGTTGGTTTCAAGTATATCATGTGGGACAGACAGAGAGGAGAGAGGGGTAAAGTTCAAGCTGTATTTATCAGCCAGTAGGTTCAATATATTTTCATCCTTAGTGTATGTAACATCAATCACAACCAGCTCAACACGTTGCTGCGTTGTGCTTCTGAAGTTACAAGTATAACCAAAAAGGCATTGTGATTGTCTTTGGCTTGGGTGGCTATTTTAGCCTCAAGCTTGGCTTTGGTGGATTTTATTAAGCTCCTGGGTTCTTTGTTTATTTCATTGATGAGGGCTGTATTAGTCCAGGAATTACTCTCCTTACGTTTGATCAAACTTCCCTTTCTTTTATTGTAAAACATGTTGGCATTATGGCTCCAATATGAGGGTTTGTTTGTGTTATTTTCCATGTGCTTGTTCGTACGTGACACAGCTGCATCTATTGAGCTGATTACATGCTGGTGTAGTGTAGTGGTGTCCATTTCCACATATTCAGCAGAATTAACTGAGTTTGGTGAGAATTTGAAGCTTGCCAATGTATCAATTAGGTGTAAGTAGCTTGTCTTAGGTAAATTTCTAAAGGTACTTTGGGTGGAAGGAGTGACTGGTTTCAATTTCATTTTGAAGGAGATGGCTTTATGGTTAGACCTAACAAGTGACAAAGATATGCAAAGGATGGCGCAAAGTGTTCCAATATTATTAAGGACAAGATCCAAGATGTTCCCCTGTATTAATAAAGTCCAAGAATATCTGTGCTTATGCACTAGTGGTGGTGTAGATTGGCCAGTCTATAGATGGATAGCTTAGATAACCTAGGAAAATGGTATTGGTTTTAATACTGAGTGCCTCCAGTTCCTGTAGATAGGCATTGTGACTTTCTTGTATCATAGAGGGAGTTCTATGGCTAGCTTACATATGATAAGGGGCCTTTCTGATGGTGATTTGGATATGAAGACGCTCTAATGTTTTAACAGCCTTGATGTGAGTGCCTTCTGGATGAAGACTGAAACATTTTCACCTTTTTTTCCTCTCCTGAGCAGTAGTTGAAATGTGTGGATGGTATTATATTGATGCACAGCTGGAGTGCTCTCCGCTGTTTTAAACTATGTCTCAGTCACAGATATCTACACCCTCAAGGGTAAGGAGTGTTAGAAGGGAGTAGAATTTTTGTTTAGGCTATGAGCATTGATCAGTAACACTTTTATATTTTCCTTTGCTTGCTGCAATTTGTTGGTAGGTTTATCAAGCTGCCATTACCTAAAATGTCACTATGGGGGTAGACAATGTTTTTGCCAATAAGTGAAACCCTAGAAGGGACAAATACAGGCCATCCCTGGTGAAAAAACATGGTCTGTTGATCATATCCTCCCAGACTGAAAAATATTGGATTCCTCTTTGAATGACACCAAAACTTGTCGATTTATTGATAACAATTATTTTTTTGCTCATATTACAGCATCAGCCTTGGAGAAGGTAGAGTGCTCATTGCTAGGCTCATACCTGCCTGATACACATAGTCTGAGAGCTCCATCTTGTCTCTCTTCATACAGCCCATGGAGGTATATCTCAAGTCATTGACACCCACATACACTATGGCAGATTCATACCAGTACTTGTTGCTCAAGGACTTGAGTGAGTGTGTAATCTGATGGATCCTGTCATCAGTCAAGCAACTTATTGTCACTCTTTCTTTATTCATCCTGGTAAAAGGTACATCTGTATATCTTACAATGGCATCACCCACAGATTGAATGTTAATTGGGTAGATGGCTGCCCTAGCTCTGCTCAGCATCTGTGGCTTTTGGACTCATTGTGCAATGTGAGGTGGTAGGCTTAACTTGATGAGTGTACTTTCTACCTGTGTGTTGTGTTTTGGAGGTCTTTGAGGTTTAGGCAAATTAATCATCAGATCCTCAAGATGTGATGGATTATGTGTATATTGATGACTTGGTGAGGTGTGGTGCGTTGTGTACTGAGAAAATTTTGATGTCTGCATTTACTGTTTGTGAGATTTTTGCCTTCATACTTTTGACAGGAATGACTCAGGGAGGCAGGGACTATAACTGCTTGGAGTTTGGTTTATTTAGGGTATTATTTGGACTCACTACTAAAGCTTGGGGAAATGCCTACTTATTTGGTCAGGGGTGCACTACAGCTCAAGGTGTATTTATTTGTGTTCTGCATGAGTTATTTGAGCCTCACACCTAGATTGCTATGTTTGTACAGATTTTGCAGGTCTCTTATAGGGAAAAACTCTTGTGCAGTCAAATCCCTTTACAGCAAGTCCAGCAGAGACAGTGCTCTGAGTACAGCTCAACTGCAGCTTTTCTTCTTCACTTTTTGATGAAAATCTAATTTCACACTGTCCAGGGATCTTCGTACTTCTCAAAGTCTTGAATAAAATACCCTGTGTGGGTGTAAGTTATAGTAGTTGAGCTATTGAGGAATCCAATCAAATAAAACCAATACTGGAGCTCTGTAACTTCAGAACCTGTAGCAAATCACAGTTGTCTTAGTCCTGTGAATCTGAGCTAGGGGTCAATGACCCCAAGAACATTAAAATTTCAAAAAAAAAATAGCTTTTACAGTTGGGGTAGGGAAAAACAGTATTTACTGTACAAACAGGTGGCAGTAAGAGTGCAGTAATAATGTATCTGTGGAGGCTGGGAAGGAGCTGTAACAGATTAGCAGACACAAGAACAGGGGAAAATAATGGCAAAAGTAAAAGCAGTAACAAATGTAACAACCATAGAGACACTAGAATTCAGCTTTAAACAGGCAAATGATAAATGATAACTAGAATATGTGACTCTAGCAACAAAACTTGAATGTAAACAGCTGCAGAAGCACACATTCTGCAGCATAAATTACAGTACTGCTACTGTTGCAATCCAAACCAAGTCTAAGGTACCAGACCAGACAGAGATTTACCAGTAACGCTGCTTATGGAAAAAAACAGTAATAAATGATGCTCAGATTCTGCACTAGTTCACAGTTCCCCCACAGCTGCAAATTAAACTACAAAACTTACAGAGGATCATAGGATATTACTAGGCTAACTGCCCTTTTTTGTGCCATTTTAAGCCTAGCCAACATACCTCTCAACTGTACTGATTTTTGCAGAATGTCCAGATTTTTGCCTTATATTTTTGGTCCATTTTTCATAAAATTGTGGCTTTCTGGCAAATCTGTGGCAAATCATTGAAGACTGAAATTGGAAAATAATGACGGACATTTGAGTTTTAGACTTCATACCCTTCAGAAAATTCATGCTAATGCAAAACCTGCTATTCTATCAACTTTCTAAGTTTGTAAGAGCAATATTTCAAAAGTGTTCCTATTTGTACCACTTTGTTATAGCTTTGTCCAGATTTCTTACTCTAAGAGGTTGAGAGGTATGCTAGCCAATTGTCACATTTGTGAATCAAACCTTGCACCTTGTGTCTGCAAGCTAAACACCTTAACCATTACATCGACCCCCAACCATTTAAATGTAAAGTTAACTTTTACAAGTAATTATTATTATGGACATATAAATGCAGTATAATGTATAAACAATGATCAGTTATTGCAGTAATTCACAATTCTCCCACAACTGCATATGACGCTACAAGACTAAGATCCCAGAACAAGTTAAAAATGCAATAACTTTTTGGGATAAAACACAGAAAATGCAGAAAAGTACAGAAAACCAATATCATCACATAGGTAACTATAAATACAGCTGCAATATTCAAGCATTAAGTGTCGTAAACAGACTGTTTCATGGACATAACTGTTGGCAGAGGTTTGCATTTGTGATGACCTCATGGCAACCAATGCCAATAAATGTGAAGAAGATGCTGTTACCCAGTCTCTTTTAATGAATAACCCACAAACCACAACCTTGGCACTAAGAGCTTAGAAGAGTGCGCTACTGTCCTGCTTCTGGGTCTCCAACCTTCACACCTAAATTAGACTGCACACTATTGACTTACAGAGCCACACCACTCTCTTCGTGAACCAATGTCTCTCAGTGCCCCTCTATCCATAGTAACTGCCTTTGACTCAAAGTATTATTTTTCACATTCATACACAAGCACACAATTTCCAGGGAAAGCTGTTGAATCCTCCAATTCCGCACAGCTTTCTTCATGGGCCTGGTAGTACTGTCACCACTCTGAAGAAAGTCATTGACGTCCAGTTACTGGTATGCTCTGATTGTGCCACTTGGTATCTCTCTTACAGGTAGTTGGCCGATGCAGTCTTGATGATGTAGACTTACAGTGTATTATTCCTCAGTGCAAATGGTTACCATGTTCTCAGTTAAGCAGCATGCTTAAATACTCTTGTAATAAATAAATACTAACCACAATAGCTTAGAGATAATTAACACAGGTATTACTTAAATAATAAAGAAAATATCACAAATGCCAAATAAAATATACATAGGTTGGCACACAAGAAAGATTAAAGTAAAGTACAATAAATATTGATAGGATGCATACAGAAAAATCCAACTCCAGCTATCTAAGTTTCCTAGCTAGCTGCAGTATGGCCATGTAGCTATGAGACACAGCAGCACCACCTGCAGGTGACATGATCATCAGACCTGCATTGTCCTCATTCAAGACAATGGACAGGCTTGTAAAGCCACTAGCCCACCAGGACATTAAGTCTATTTTTGAAAACAGAATGCGGTGAGCCCTCCCTACAAGAGCTTGGGGGATGGCCCATGCTACACCAAACTGTGCATGTCGATAGCCCCATTCTCTCCCCTGCCTACCGAAGCATTCAGTACAGCTTCACCTATACATGGAACTCAGTACTGCAGGCAGTCTGTCTCTCCATCAAGTACTGCTTACAACAGACAGTCCCAATCACAAGTGAAGCTTCGGCCTTGCCAAGAAACCCATTCAAGTTAAAAGAACATTTTTTTCATTCCATTACTAATTCATTTGGTGTGTAACACAAACATACTTTTTGTATGCTGTCGTTGAGGTGATCCACAAATCTCTAGTATTCTTCCTATGAGGATCAGCCCATGGAACAACTATGTATTAGTGTTATATCTGTGTTAAGCATTATATCCTTTACTAGGAATCCTATCCTGTTCCATTTCTGTTTATTGCTTTTTACACAACTATATATTGATTTATTGTCTGATTGCCTAAGTGATTGAATAATTGTTCTGCAGTTAGTGTCATTTCATGTGTTGAAATATGCTACAGACTACAGAAAATATGCCTATCAACTGCACACTGATTGTCCCCCCCCCATTGCATCATTAAACTGGAGGACAACAACTTTGAGTGCTGCTTGATCAATCCTGATATGGTGTGCGTGGATGCAGCCATGTCTGGCAGCTAGTAGAAATGTCATTATTATTATGTCTAAATATAGTTAATGTCAATTATGGCAGGTATCATAGCTTTGAGTGCTGTCTGATTAAGCCTGCCTGACATGGTGTGTGTGGATGCAGCTATGTCTGGCAGCTGTTGCATGTTGCCGTTTTCATCTCTGGGAAGCTGTGTTGTAGCTTGTGATCAAGGTTTACTGATGCTTGTGTATTAGGAAGAGACATTTAGTGTTTTAGCCTGGATCCAGGGGAAGAGGGTGGATAAAGCTGTGATTTGGGATATTTTGGCAGAGAATAGTTTGTTTATACATCTGCAGAGTGAGAGGTGGGAAGGCTGGAAGAATGTGTTATCTCTTGTGGCAGCTTGTTGGGAAGTTTTTTATTTATTTATTTTTTTGATCTGTTTACTCTCTGTTCTTTTCCTAGCTGCTTCCTTGCTGAAAAGGAGGGAATTTAGGCTTGAAGTTGCAGTGAAATTAAGCTTTACTTCAGGTGCATTGCGAGCCTCAGGTATGCAGTACACAGATACACTAACAGAAACAGATGCTCCTAGGTTGCTATGATAACGGAGACAGAGTGGCAATAATGCTTAACGGCTCTGAGGAACCTCTGAGATGATTCTTGGCAATAAAGTTTTTGGTTTAAAAAAAAAATATATATATATATATATATATATATATATATATATATATATATATATATATATATAATAAAGGGGCTGTTTTAAACCGCATGTACACATACTGATGGTCTCCCAACACTTCGTTTAGCTCATTAAGTTGATTCTTGATAAAAAAAAATAATAATAAAAAGTGCAATTTTATATTTAAAATGTATTTTGGTCCAAACACATTAAGGACTTACATAAGAGTGGAAGTCTGAGTTATTGTGAAAGACTAAGAGTACATGGTCTTGTGTAGTACCCTTTCCAATGGTCTGGGAGGTGAGCTTGCTCGGACATGTTGGGCATATGGGGATAGCTGAATCTAGGGGTGTTTGGGGTTGCCAGGAAGTGCTAGAGACTCATCAGATTTCCTTCATGGAAATATCTGTGGGAATGGAAGGTGTGTTGAGTGGTTCACCGGCAAAGTGGCCACTGCATGGAACAGGCTGGTAAAATGGAACAGGACAGATATTGGTTTGGATATTTTAAGAACAGCCTGGAGACATACCACATGAACTAGTGAATGGTATTATGGCAAAACTGGATGGGCATTGTTGTCCATGCTTGAAGTACTGATATGTGTGTCTGTAAGGATGGAAATAAATATACTTATAACAAATAAGAAACTAGAAGGGTATCATAATTTAAAGTCTATGGACTGTATAAACATGCTTGGAAGGAGCTAATAATAAGAATAATCATTACAGCTTGTAGTCTCTCAAATAACTAAGCAACAGCCCAAAAAAAAAAAACACACACAATAGTTATGTAATGTATGATTTTAGTAAATTTAGACATAAAATATACAATCATCATATAAGATGAAGCAGTCTGCTGAATTTAGATATTAAAGACAGGATTTAATAACATGGGCTTGTGTATAATAACACTACTGTATTAACTTGTCGTAAATGACATACACTACACTGAACATCAAGGGGAAGCATGATGATTATCTTATATAAGTAAATATGCATAACAAGTCATGTAATTGCTTTAACTTGAATTGCAGTTTTTGTAACCCATCTTGACCATATATAATAGTTAAACAGTTACCAAGGTAACTAATGTTTTATACATGACATCAAACTGACAAAGTTGTTCAAGAGAAACAATAGAAGCCTGAACTTGAAATGTCACAGAAGGTAACAATCATTTTCTGAACAACTAGTATTAAATTGACAATAGACAGTCAGTTTAATAACATGGGGCTTGTGTATAATAACACTACTGTTTTAACTTGTCATAAATTACATACACTATATTGAACATCAAGGAGAAGCATGATGATTTTCTCATATAAGTAAATGTGCATAACAAGTCATATAATTGCTTGAACTTGAATTTTGGTTTTGTAACCCATCTTGACCATACATAATGCTTAAGCTTTTACCAAGGTAACTAATGCTTTATACGTGACATCAGACTGACAAAGTTGTTCAAGGGAATGTCACAGAATGTAACAATCACATTCTGAACAAATAGTATTAAATTGACAATAATCACTCAGTTTAACCTTTGCTGATTATACAAAATAGAATGTTGCCATTTAAATCTAAAAACTTTCAGTATATGCCATAAAATGGCAATTTATGAATATGGAAAGGGAACTTGTAATCATTAATCACAATAAGTGAATTTGTTGTTTTTAACCTATACTTTTACTCATTTTATAATAAGAAATGACAGATGTGAAAATTCTTTCATGTAGGAAATGGGGGGAAGAGGGATGCACTGATAATTAAAATGTGCTAACTTTCATCAATGCTCACATAAAACAAACTTGATGCTTTAAGTAAGTTAGCAACAAACAAAGTCATTACTTAAATGCTGGCAAACAATGAAATATAACTTCTGATATATCCAGTAAAATACAATGTATTATAAACATTAGATATAAATATTATTACCATCTATTTATATTAAGTAATAAGTTTTGAAAGATTTCATCAATAAGGGTGAATATATTAAAGAATTTTGTACTATAATCTTTTATTGAGGTTTTATATATAATACATCCTACTTTAGTATCATTGGCTTGTTTGTCATCTATCTTTCATGTAAATATTAATTGCTTATACAATAAGTGGACATTTATATTGTATTAGAATTCTGTCTAATCTACAGTAGTACTATATCTGCTCAAAATAATATATATATTGCTTATTCCTATTACAAATATTCTCCATATGATAATTCAATTTATGGAGCTCAGATGTTCTGGATTGTCAAGGTATGAGTGATAATCTGATGGACTTAGGTTTATCCATCAGATTAGGAATGATTTTCATTCCATGGCTAGTGCAGATCTTAGTTTTGTTAACATTTATTAATTTAAATTTATTTCACAAATCATTTTTAGTATGCCTCACCAAAACATTACTTTATTGGTAAATACTTAATGTATAAAACTGATAATTTCCTTTAAAAGCTCAAACATATACTTTATAGTTTTCTGAGGAAAATGTTTAGTAGTCACAATAAAACAAAAAATGCATAGTCTAAATAACCTAAGATGGATTTAACTTTATTATCTTTAAATACCAATGGCTTAAACAATCCTAGCAAGTGATCAAATCTACTGAAATATTTAAAAATGAACAAAGCACAAATTGACTTCCTTCAAGAAAGTCATTTCAAACCAAATGACAATTACAAGTGGAATCTAAGGAATATATTATATTGGCGCAATCCACTTATAAGACAAAGACAAAAGGGGTAACAATTTTATGGAAAACAAATGTGATTAACCCAGAAATCATTTATAAGTATGAAAATAAAGAATGCCTTATGGCATTAGTAATAGTTAAATATAATATCACAATATGGACCCTAGCCAATCTATACTGGTTCCCAGGCATTGGAACAGGAACTGTTAAAAAATGCTTAGATTTCATTTACAATAATTATAAAGGCAACTTAATATTAGGAGGAGATTTTAATTGTATATTTGATATTTCTGAAAACTACAAATAAAAGACCACTGCGTACATCTGGTGTATCAAAAGCTTTAAACAAGTTGGTAGAATCATTTCATCTTGTAGATACTTTCAAATTTAAAGAAAATTCTTTGTTGTTTTCCCATCAAGATCACAGATTTGGTACCCAAACTAGAATAGATAAAATATTTGTTGCCCATGACTTACACTCTAAAATCATTAATTTCTCAATCACTCCCTGCCCCTTTTCAGACCACAATTCATTGATACTAAAACTTCAATATGAGTACAAACCATTAGTCTTTAACTCCAGAATTCCAGCATATATAACTCAAATTAAAGAGTTCAAACCCTGGTTATTATCTGAATTACAGTTCTTTTTAGATATTAATTATACCACATAGATAAATAAAATAATGATTTGGGACTCAAAAGCTTACATATATGGTAAAACCCTAACTTGGTATAAAAAAAAATCAGAGAATGGGATTCTGAATTATTGGATCTACAATCCAAACGTTTGTCAGTAAAAGCTGAAAAAATCAAAATCATTTGGAGATGAAAAAGAAAGTAGAAGTATTAAACAATAAATGCAATGAAATTCTAACACATAAAACTAGTTTAGCTTTAAAAAAACTAAAAAGTAATACCTTGGCCACTTCTCCCAAATATCTACATAATTTATCCACAAGAATCAAAATACAGTCAAAAGCTAATAACATTAAAAGTATCTTCTAGGAAAAGAAAGGGAAAAATGTCCCAGATATAGGTGACATTCTTGATGCCTATAGAAATCACTATATGGAGCATTTCCAAAAAGAAAATATACATATTGATCAATTAAATCTAGTTGAAAAATGTTCTAATATAAAAAAATCCCAGAAAAAGTAAAACTAGATCTGCAAGCACCCATATCCTACAAAGAAATTACAGTTACAATAAAAGAGGGTAAAAATAATAAAGCTCCAGGTATAGATGGCATAATTATAGAAATATATAAACTTTTCCTTCAAAGATACTATCCCTCTTCTGTAAAACTCTATTAAAAATTCAGTCACAAGCTTTAGCACCACCGTCTTGGAGATCTTCCTTAATCACACCAATCCTAAAGGAAAACAAATCCCCAAACCTCTGTACTTCATATAGACCTATATCATTATTAAATAATGACTATAATATATTTATGACAACATTAACTAACAGAATGAAAATACCACTATCCAAAACAATAAATAATGATCAAACTGGATTTATATATCATAGATACACACTTGACAATATTAAAAGGATCATTTCTCTTATAGATTATGTTAATAAAGAAAATAAAGAAACACTCAAAATTGGCTTAGATATAGAGAAAGCCTTTGATTCCCTAAATTGGGACTATTTATTCAAAATCCTAATGCTATTTGAATTTCCTGCATCCTTTCTTCATCTCCTAATGAATATATATACAAATAATTTAGTGTATGTCAAGTTAGGTCCTTTTACCTCTGAATCTATACATATAACAAAGGCACTAAACAAGGATGTCCCATGTCACCAATGCTATTTGCTCTGGCTATTGAAATATTGGCAGATTCAATTCATAACAATATAAAAATCAAAGGAATAATGTTTATGAACAATACAATTCTAAAGTAATGCTATTTGCTGATGACATATTACTAACATTATTTAATATAAAAGAGACATTAGAAGAATTAGATATATTAATTGATAGATTTCACATGACTTCAGGACTCCATTTCAATAAATCAAAATCAATTTTTTTATTTTTAAATAAAAAAAAAGAACTGCAGACTAAGGGGGATCATGTCATATGGAAACAAGAATATACCTTAAGATATCTAGGAACTGAGTTATGCAAGGATAATAATGAATTAGTCTCAGAAAACTACAGTAATATCATCAATACAATTAAAATCTCTGTGGAAAAATGGAACAAAAATAATATTAACATTTGAAGATAGACTACAGTTAATAAAATGGTTTTACTGCCCAAGATCCTATATATAACCTTGGCAATACAGCTGTTAACAGAAAGGAATATACTTAAAGAAATAAATTAATGTCTAATAAAATTTTTATTGTTTCCCAAAAGAAACAGAATAGCTTTAATGCATCATATTAGACCATGGAAACAGGGAGGATTAAAGTTTCCTGATATAGAAACATACATAAAAGCATCAATATCTAAAACAATTTCAGATTGGATAAGTCCCAATTACTCTGCAAATTGGAAAGAATTACTAATTGTAATATCAATAAATTAATTTGATTTACAAAAAAAATTTCAAATAGATAAAAACAATTTGCCATAGCACATATTATGTATTAGTATGCAATATAACATAACTAAACCCATTAAAACTTGTATGATTAATTATTACATTGACTCATTTAGGAAAATTATTAATGCAAATATAGATTTAAATATCTGGTTTGATTTTTTAACACCATTTATAGTCACAAAGAACTTTCCACATAAAATATATAGCAAAATTATTAATTCCTGGGAAAAGAAAGGATTTGTTTTTTGGCTCCAATCTATTAAAGAACTAAAAGTTTTAGATATGCAAAAAATAAAAACAACATACAAAATTGCACAACAGGACTGGCTAACTTTACAGAGTATTCTGTTATATTTGCAAGATTTAAGTAGAATAGTTAACAATTCTTCATTTAAAGAAATACCTAAATTTACAAAATACATATATGAAATCATATATAATGACTTTGACATGGGAAACAGTATTTCAAAATTTTACAAAATATTGCTAAATTATAAAACAACACCCAAAACCTCATATTTGGAAATATATAACAAAAGGACACTCAATACAGTTAACTGAAGACATTAAAACAAATATCTTATTATTGATAAAATATACATCCTTTACACAATACTGGAAAGTTTTTAATTGGAAATGCTTGCACAGAGCATTCTTAACCCCAGACAGAATAAGTAAAATTAGTTCTTCCATAAAAGGAATATGTTGGAGATGTGAGCAAGTACACAATGCAGATTGGAACACATTTTCTTTGATTGTGTTAAAATTAAGCCATTATGGAATGGTATTAATAACTTTCTATAAGCTTTATTTAATCAATCATTTTATTTAACTAAAGCTCTTGTATTATTAAATGTTTATGAAGGTCCTCATTTGAATAGGTCAAACATGTATCTAGTAAGGACTATAATTGCAATATCAAGGAAGTATATAACAAGAAGATGGAATACAAACACAATACCAACTTTGGAGGACTTCTACAGCCTACTGAAGATCACAGCATTATTGCAATTTACAATTAAAGAACTAAGAATTTATCCAAAGCCAATAATCAGCAACCCTTGGGGAAAAGCCTTATCATTGATTGACACTATACAATAATTGATCAGACACTCTGATAATGGATTGGACATACTTATAAAGTAACTATATACATTAAGATCTGTTATAGAGTCAGGCCAATGTAAATAGTGTACATAGTTATTTAATATGTTATGTATAAATACTATGGAATTCATTCAAATGTATTTGAAAAAAAAATTGGAGAAAATCTAAAATTAGGGCCAGTTAGCTGTCCATCTGGTGTGGCATTCAGTGGTGCTTACTGTGGACCATGCCTTCACCTGCTCTAGCATGCAAAAAAAAATACAAATTAAGCACCATCAGTTCATGATCTATTTGGAGAAATTCAGCCCTTCTACCATTTGAGGTTAAACCTAGGATATAAGGTGACTGAGTCTCATGATGGCCATTTATGCCTTGTCAGTACCCTTCCTTAGACCATACCCCATTTCTCTAGGATGGCTGGGCCAGTCAAGACAGTGGTAAATTTGTGAATACTCATCCAATCATCCAGATCTTACTTGAAGGAAGATAATGTATCATACTGATGCATTTGCAGTGGGAGTCTCTTCCACACGTGGGGAAGGTGATGCTCAATGAACCTATTTCTCCTCTGTTTTATTTATTTGCTGATGAAAATTTAGATCCCTATTTCTAATATTTATGTGACTATTTGATATGTGGCAGTACAAGAGATCAAGGACCACTGAGTCCCTAATAGCAAAGAAGGTAAAGTATAGATCTCCCTTTCAGAGTCTGTATAATACTGAGTAGAATGGCAATGCTTCCAGTCTTTTCTGGTAGCTTGGAGCTTTTAAGCCAGTTATCTTCTTAGTTAGAAACATTTGGGGTCGTTCTAGTTGTTTAATATGTGTAGTGAGGTACATCCTAAAAGGGGCATTATATTCAGTTATTGGCCTAATCAATTCTGAATATAAGTGGTCAATGACATCTTTAGATCTGGATGATATTCATTTGGCAATCAGCTGTGCTAAGCAGAAAGACTTTCTTACTGCTGTTATTAGAAAATGAACAAAAGAGAGGGAATCATCAAGCCAAGTTCCAAGGTCTTTAACAACATTCTCATTTTGGAGTGTGGTGTTGTCTCTGCTGTATGCTGGGGGGGAATAGCTGTCTACCAAATGTAACAGCATTGTACTTTTTAGTATATAATTTAACCCTTTTTGATACACCAGGTATTTATGAGTACAAGTTCTTGGTGAGGGGCTTGGGTATCAGAGGGGGGCTTGCAATGACTCTTAGTTTGCAGTCATCAGCAGAATTGGTTAGCCAGATGTCTTGGTTCATGTTCTGAAGATCACAAAAGTAAATGTAAACAAATAAGGTCCCAGCACTGAGCATCCAAGACACAATTGGTCACCTTCATACTCTGATGAGGCACCTGCTACCCATATCATATGGGTTCTGTGTTTTAACCAATTTGCTATCAATTTTACTACCTAGGAATCTATTTGTAATGCATTAAGCTTGCTACCTATGCTAGCATGGGGGATGGTGTCAAACTCCTTAGCCAGACCAAGGTATGCAATGTAGACAGCATGACTGCTGTCAGTAGCCTGTGTTACCCTTACAAAGAAGTTAACCATATTCATTAGACTACATCTACCTTTGCAAAGTCAAACTATTGAGTCTTGCCTGATGAGATTTTTAATATCATTGTTTATCAGATCAGTTATAATATGCTCAGTGGCTTTGCAAATAAGACTTGGTAGGCTGCTGGGGCCTAAAATGTCTATGTTCATCAGTGGGACCACCCTTATGGAATGGCATCACTACTGCTGTGTGCCAAACCTCAGCCAGAGGTTGAATTCAAGTTAAATAGTTTAAGAAGTAGCTCTGCCAGGGTTTGTTTAGTGTTGTTTATCAAACAGTCAGGAATATTATCAGGTCCCATGGAGGAAGTAGGTTTAGACTTGGAGAACACCTTCAGAAAATATTCTTAAACTTCTTGTAGGTTCATAGGTATTTACTAAGCTGCTGATCAGCGAGGATCTTTAGAAGCCTACCATACATTTCCATTAAATTTTTATCCCTTACATTTTATATATGCTGCTCCATCCATGAGGGAAAGGGTGTTAAACCATGAGTAATTTGCACTTTTAAGTAATGATGGGGGTGGGAATCTGAGAGATTCAGGGATAAGTGGGCTTTTGTTAGTCATCTATGGGGTGAAAGTGTCAATGAATTTGTTTGCAAATGTGGTGCCATTATGAATAAGTTCAGGACAATGATTGACATTACTTCTTGTTTTCTTAACAAAGCTAAATAATTATTTGTAATTGTCCTTCAGATCAGATACTAATCTAAATGCATGGGCTGCTTTAGTAGACCTATAAGTATGTTTCATGTTTTAGTCAATTTTCTGATATTATCCTCAATATGAGATCCATTTAATCTGCTGCATATTTTTTTTTCTTTTATTGTAGAGTTTATGTATATATTAGTGGACCACCAGGGTAGTTTGTTTTTAAATTTCCCATTATATTTAGACCTGATTGGTACTGTCAGTTTTATAAATTTATCAAAGTGGGCATAAAACTCCTTTGTGAAGTTTTCTGTTGTAGCAAATGTCTGACGTGATGCTGCTATAAGTGAATTTTGAATTTTCATCATAGAATTTGATGAGATTAGTATGTTTGAAATCCTTGAATTCTGAGATATTGGTTTCAGTAGGTATAGAGATTTTGAAGGTGAAAGTCATTAGTTTATTATCCAGCTTAACCTGGGAGGATGCAGTTTAACCTGGGTGGAGAGGGGAATAATACACAAAGAAGCTCTATTTATAAGGACCAGTTCAAGAATATTATGTCCTCTAATGGGTTTGTTAACAATCTGGTCCCTATAGGTGCTCCAGGTTATTGAGAGGTAGCTATACTCTCCCAAAACAATGGAGTTCTTGTTTATAGAAAGTTTATCAAGTAAATTTAGGAACCCTACATGATTTTCAGGGGACATAGAGGGTATCCTATAACAGTCTATAAACTGATAATTGGTCCAGTTTAGTATGATTTGGAGCTCAGTGTGTTCTGTTTGTTCATATGTTCATAGGTTCATAGGTAGGTACTAGGCTATCTGCCTGAGGGCATTTATAAGCCCAGCCAGAGTGTGTCGGCTTTCACCAGCCCGTTGATTAATTAACTGATCCTCTGTCAAGCAGAGCCAATGAAATGATCCCGGGGTGTATTTTCTGTTACCCATCCATTCGTCAAGGTTTCTCTTGAAAAGTTTTAGTGAGGAGATCTGCCTGATGTAATTTGGAATTTTGTTCCAAAGCATGGGGAGTCTCTGTGACAAGAATCTATCCCTCCAGCATGTTCTATATATTGTTGTGGTGAGGTTTAGCTCACTAGAGCGCGTGGCTCTCAGTGACTTGGATTTCTTTAGGTGAAGCATGTCCATCAATTCTGAGTTGGACATGGCTTTGTAAGTCAGGCAGAGATCACCTCTGAGTAAGCGATATGCCACTGAGTACAGCAGAGATTTTTTCAGTTGGCCTGCATAGGACATATGTTTGAGGCCAGTAATCCTTTTGGTGAGGTACTTTTGTGGTCTTTCCAGCTGTTGGAAGTGTCTTGTGAGGTACATCCCAAATGAGGCACTGTACTCCATGATGGGTTTAATGAGTGACGAGTAGAGGGGCACTATGACCTCTTTATTTCAAGATGTGAACCCTTTAGTAATTAGATGGGCCGCATAGAAGGATTTCCTAACTACCTTGGCAATATGATTGTCAAAGGAGAGATCACTATCTACCTGGGTCCCCAGATCTCTTATTACCTCTTCTGTATTAAGGGGGCTGCCACCTATGTGGTAATTCAAGGGTGTTTTGTTTTTCCCAAATGGGATGACTATGCATTTTTTGGCATTTAGCTTGCGGCCATGACTTTGACATCAGGTGTCCGTCTCAGTAAGGCCCTTTTGGAGGATGTCCGTATCAGCCGGAGAGTCGATTATGGTTCCCAGTTTGCAATCATTGGTGAACTTGGTTAGCCATAGTCCTCCTATGTTTGCCTGTACTTCTGAGATGTATATGCCGAACAGTAGGGGTCCCAGGACCAGGCCTTGTGGGATATCACTTGTGACTGGTTTAGAGTCGGACCTGGAGCCTGCTATTTTTACCTTGTGAGTTCTGTCTGTAAGACAGTTGGCAACCCATCTCATGACATAGGGGTTTATGTTCAGGCTGGTAAGTTTTTCTGTAATACCTGAGTGGGGAATGGTGTTGAAAGCCTTGGTGAGGTCAAGGTAGGCTGTGTGAACCACCTTTCCCTCATCTATGGCCTTGGTGACTGTCTCGAAGAAGTCAACCAGGTTTAGTAGGCATGATCTGCCCTTAACAAAGCCGAACTGGGTTGGGTCAAGTGTTTGGAGGTTCCCAATGTCTTTGTTAATGAGTTCCATGATGATGCACTCCATAGCCTTGCAGACCAGGCTAGTCAGGCTTATGGGGCGATAGTTACCAGTGTCAGTTGTGGCCCCTCCTTTGTGGAAAGGAATAACTGTTGCTGTGTGCCATTCTATGGGCACATAGCCTGTGGAGAGGCTGAGGTTGAACAGCTTGTTTAGGTGGGAGGTTAGTTCGTTCTGTAGCTCGTGCAAGATGCAGCCTGGGATACCATCTGGTCCTATTGATGCTGTGTTTTTGGCTTTTGAAAGGGCTGTTTTCACCTGTGTGTCTGTGATTTTTCGGACTCTACACTTTTCCGGTATTGTTGTGGGCCCTTTTGGAGGTGAGAGGGGGTTCTCTGGGAATCTGTATAAAGGTAATATGGTCCCTAACGAATATGGAGACATCACTACAGTTGCTTTCGGGTCTGAAGGCATGGTATGTGTAAGATTCAGGTATGGAGAGAATGCTTTCTGAACATTAAAAATATCAGTAATTACATAGATATGGATAGGCTCCAGATGCAGGAGAGTCATAATATTTGGCAGTTTGTTGTACAGACTTCGGACATTGAGAAGAGCCATCTTACTATCATCCTGTTTTGGATTTGATATGTTAGTTACATTGGGATGTCCATTAACTGGACTCTACCTATGTGGGCAGAAAAGTTTTATCCAGAATGCTGAAGCCTTAGAACAAGAGTAGCAGGCCATCCTTTGCAAAGCAAGTTGGACTGCCAAGCATCTCATCCTAAACTGACATACTGCATCATCATGGAAAACATCAGCTAGCTAGCCATTTGTTGAAACCAATTATCTTTTCTTTCTACCTAGGCATCAATATTGAAGAAGGAAAGATTCCACTCATGGTTACAATCTTACCTGCATTTATGGTGCATCTCTCTCTCTCTCTCTCTCTCTCTGCATATGCCTCAGGGTTTTATATCCCATGTTGTTCACCCCCCACATGGACTGCCACCATGTCACAGTCATATTTGTTAGGCCAGGACATAGCCAAGACATGGGTCTGTCTGTATCCCTATCAGTTGATCAAGTTTTCAGAAACTCAAAATTCATATGGTTGGGACCATATGATCAAATTTTTGAAAACCTTAAGCTTTTGAATGGAGATCACGGCACAGTACGCAAATCTATCCTTTTCCTCACTGTAGTGTAATCTCGGAGTTGGTATATATAATTTGGAGGGGATATAGAGGGTAAAAAAGGTAGATTTTTTTTCTTGATGTTCGAGTTTTCAGAAACTTGATCATATGGTCCCGACTAATATGAATTTTGAGTTTTGGAAAACTCAATCGTCTGATAGGGATCCATCTGTCTATATCATTTAGAAACCAAGCATAATGTAAAGTGATTTATTTTTCAGTCTGGCCCATGTCTATTTCTTATGCGAATGCCTGCCATTTCTAGACACTTATTTTTTCTACTAACAAAGTTATATCATATGCCCGAACAACTCACAAAAAATAATTTCTTGTAAATTACAAGCGTTGTGTCCATGTTTTAAAAAAAATGTACAAGATGACAATATATTTAATCTGAAGTACCATTACACCAGTACAACTTGCAATAATTTTAAAAATTGATTTTAAAAACTGGTATTCTTTTTTATTACTTTTTTACTTGTTATACTGTGTGTTTATTTTTTAAGTTTTTATTTGACTTTACATATTCTAACAATTATTCAACAATTTGAAACAAAATAAAACAAAACTATATACAAAAGTCCATAACAAGAATTATATACATAAAACCATTAGTACTTTTCTAATAGATCATTAATTTTCTGCCAGGCTATGTATTGATGAGTTACATTTCTATTTCTCATTTTTATGGTCGATAATTAATTTTTACATGCAGATTTGGCTAGACAGATAAATTCACTAGTAAAAGGGTGTACCGTGTTTTCATTCCTCTGTTGCACTGAATCTCCAGAGAACACAATGAAACTCATTAAAGATTGTCTAATCAGTGTAGACAGTGGCATCTCATGATAACAACCCCCTTAACTCCCCAGGGGACAAAGCTCACCAAAGACTACATAGTTGGGTCTGATTGTGGCAATGCATACCAACATGATTATCTGTTAATTATGCTGCAATTAGACCTTTGTGACTGAATTAATGTTTTAAATTTCTTTAATTGTAAGATTGTAGACTATTGCTCTACTGTAGCCTGGGCCATGGCTGAAAAGAGTCAAATGACCAGCCCACTTACCCAATTATCAACTTGAAATAAGTAAATAAACAAACAAACAGACCCTTAATGCCCCCAAGGGATATTTAGAGATTAAGAGCAGCATTTTGAGGGCAGTAGATGGATTTCATCAAGTGGAATTTTACCTGTTTTTTAGCTATTATCACACAGCCCACATGCTATAGTTCCTATTCTGTGATATAGAATTGCTGATCCTGATAATAACTATAAAAATTATATATATATATATATATATATATATATATATATATATATATATATATATATATAAAATAAAATGAAAAGAAAAATATGTTAATGTTTAGAAATAATCAAACTAACGAAGTTCTTAACATTAAGAATGAATGCATGTAGTAAAAAGGAAAAATAACAAGAAAATGGAAAAAGTCTGCATCACCTCAAGTTTGTAGAATTCCTGACTTCTCTTCAGGAAAGAGCCATCAGAGAACTGAAGATAAAAGAAATCAGAATACTTCCTAGAACCTTGTCTAAAATTCCATGGATGGAAGTCTTATCTCTAATTGAGCTTTTTTTTTCAAAACTGTCTCACCTCTGTATACCAGAAAAATATAAAAGTCATGTAACAGGATTTCTTTAAAGATATTTAAACTCTCATTTGCATTTTTTTACATTTGCTTAGGATTAATAATAACCACATTCTTTGTTTCAGGCATGTGTATATACTGTAAATAGTTAGATATGTTACTATATGGATTTGTTATCTTTTTTAAGTTAAAATGTTTCTGTTCTTTTATTAATATGTATCGCCTTTAAAACTTTTGACAATAAAACTATTTTGAGAAAAAAAAAGAATGAAAGCATGTTATTAGAACCATGTTACTGGTGACCAATGAACATGGGGGCACCGATATTTTCTCCAAAGACCAATGGCTATTCCACCCATAATGGTTTATCATTAAGGTCATATTTTAACACCCTCTACATTTCACTGGCAAACAGACAGTACAACAATGTGTTTAAAATCTTTTAGCAGGCATTTTATTATTTTCATTGACCATTTTTCTCTCTGTCCAATTGAAGGGCTCCCAAACATTCTACGTCACCCATACCCGTAACACCTTCCATGCGTGACATGTTACATCTGCTGACTGATTGGACAATCTTAGTAGCTCAAAGAGTATAACTGATATCAAAGCACACTGGACAGCACATATACAGTATGCAAAACAAAGTTTCCCATTCCAAATTTGGATTGGACAATTTTACATTCCATGGCTGTAACATTACAGCCAAACAAAAGTCACAATCCATGAAGAAAAACATGCTGCTCCTAACCACCAATTCCGTTCCCCATAGTAAGGATACACTGTAGCAGTTCATCAGCTGTCTCCCCATTCCTTTATCTTAACTATCAGGTCATTTAGCTTAGCTTTTAACCCTGGCTGCTCCCTTAATCCATTTCTGGTTTGGTGTTGTTCCTCCTCTTTGGCAATCTAATGCCATCCTTTGTGTGACTGCTTCTCCTCCCTCATCTCTCCCTTCTCTGTCATTCCTGTGTACACTGTACAAAGGCAGCCCCATGTCCCACTGTGATAACAGCAATATCCACCTACCCCCTCTCACATCTGCATCACTGCTTGCAGCTTTTTAATCTTCCTGCTCAGACTTTGCACATTGCAGAGTAAGATCATGCAGCCATATCCCAAGAGACACTTGTTTGTTTCTCTGATTTTTTTTCTGCATGTCTTTTTATCTTCTGCTATTGGCTAAACATATATCCACGCTTTCCTGATTCTGTCACCCTGCCTCCTCTTTACATATTTGTTTAAAGATATGATTGTTGAGCTTTCCTCTTCTGGGCTAAGATGGTGCCTGTCTCATCAACAGAGCTGGTCTCTCTGTGCCAGGCCTAACCCATTATTCTATCAGTCTTGAGCCTTTCTCCCTTGTCCTCTGCTGCAGTCACTCTTTATATTTCCTCTTCTTCTCTTTTCTTTGTGAGCTGGCTGCAGGGAGTATTAACATTACTGAGAATGTGAATGCTACCTCCAAACCCCTCTCTAGATATCTGGGTACCACCTCTCTGTCACTGCTTGCTGCCACCTGCATACATCCACTCCTCTGTCTTGGTGATCACTTTGTATACTTCCTCCCATGTCTTATTTGGTCTAATCTCTGAGACTGGTTTCACTGAACTCTGATCTCTCCTTTTCTTTTGCCTAGGCTCCTGATAACTCTGTTTATTTTCTCCAAGTCTTTTGGGTTTCTAATACCATGACAGGAATGGACCCCACTCCTAAGTCAAAGTATGATTAAAGTTTGTGAGATTAGTATTGTTTCAGTCTTTGATGTTAGCCAAAAGTGCTCTTTGCAGCACCTGCAATGTGCACAGAATTTACTGCTTCTGTAATTCATATGGAGTTACATGTATTGGCACCATATCTATCTTCTTCTCTCTTTTGGCTGTTCCCATTAGGGGGTTACCACAGCGGATCATCTGTTTCTATTTCTTCCTGTCCTCTGCATATTGCTCTGCCACGCCTACCACCTGCATGTCCTCTCTCACCACATCCATAAACCTTATCTTAGGTCTTCCTCTTTTCCTGTTACCTGGTAGCTTCATCCTTAGCATCCTTTTCCCAATATACCCATCATCCCTCTTCAGCACATGTCCAAACCAACACAATTTCGCCTCTCTGACTTTGTCTCCAAAGTGTCCAACCTGAGCTGACCATCTAATATACTGATACCTAATCCTGTCCATCCTTGTCACACCCAGTGCAAATCTTAACATCTTTAACTCTGCCACTTCTAGCTCTGACTTCTGCCTTTTTGTCAATGCCACCATCTCCAACCCATACAACATAGCCGGTTTCACTACCCTCTTGTAGAGCTTCCCTTTCACTCTTACTGGTACCCGTCTGTCACAAACCACTCTTGACACTCTTCTCCACCCGTTCCACCCTGCCTGTACTCTCTTCTTCACCTCTCTTCCACACTCACCATTACTCTGAACTGTTGATCCCAAGTATTTAAACTCATCCACCTTCACCAACTCTACTCCCTGTATCCTCACCATTCCTCTATCCTCCCTCTCATTCACACACACATATTCTGTCTTAGTCCTGCTGACCTTCATTCCTCTGCTTTCTAGAACATATTACCACCTCTCCAGGGTCTCCTCAACCTGGTCCCTACTCTCACTATGGATCACAATGTCATCTGCAAACATCATAGTCCATGGGGCCTCCTGTCTGATCTCGTCTGTCAACCTGTCCATCACCATTGCAAATAACAAAGGGCTCAGAGCTGATCCTTGATGTAATCCCACCTCCACCTTAAACGGGTCTGTCACTCCCATGGCAGACTTCACCACTGTCACACTACCCTCGTACATATCCTGTACCACTCTTATATACTTCTCTGCCACTCCTGACTTCCTCATACAATACCACAACTCCTCTCTAGGCACCCTATCATATGCTTTTCCAAGTCCAGAAAGACACAATGCAACTCCTTCTGACCTTTTCTAAATTTCTCCATCAACACTCTCAGAGCAAACATCACATCTGTAGTGCTCTTTCCCAGCATGAAACCATACTGCTGATCACTAATCATCACCTACCTTCCTAACCTAGCTTCCACTACTATTTCCCATAACTTCAAGCTGTGACTGATCAGTTTTATCCATCTGTAGTTACTACAACTCTTCACATCACCCTTATTCTAAAAATAGGTACCAAAACACCTTTTCTCCGTTTCTCAGGCATCCTCTGACTTCCCAAGATTTCATTAAACAATCTGGTTAAAAACTCCACTGACATGTCTCCTAAGCACATCCGTGCTTCCACTGGTATGTCATCAGGACCAATAGCCTTTCCATTCTTCATCCTCTTCACAGCTGTCCGTACTTCCTCCTTGTTAATCTGTTTCACTTCCTGATTCACTATCCCCACATCATCCAACCTTCTCTCTCTCTCATTCTCTTCATTCATCAGCCCCTCAAAGTGCTCTTTCCATCTGCTCAACACAATCTCCTCACTTGTGAGTACATTTCCCTCACTATCCTTTATTACCCTTACCTGCTGCACATCTTTCCCAGCTCGGTCCCTCTGTCTAGCCAATTGGTACAGGTCCTTTTCTCCCTCTTTAGTGTCCAACCTTTCATACAACTCTCCATATGCCTTATCCTTAGCCTTCGCCACCTCTCTCTTTGCCATGCTCCTCATCTCCGTATACTCCTGTCTACTTTCTTCATCTCTCTGACAATCCCACATCTTCTTTGCCAGCCTCTTCTTCTGAATACTCTCCTGTACTTCCTCATTCCACAACCAGGTCTCCTTGTCCTCCTTCCTCTGTCTAGATGTCACACCAAGCACCTTTCTAGCTGTCTCCCTTACCATCTCTGCTGTAGTTACCCAGCTATTTGGTAACTCTTCACTGCCCCCCAGTGCCTATTTTAACTCTTCCCTGAACTCCACCTCACAATCACTTTTTCAACTTCCACCATTTGATCCTTGGCACTGCTCTCACACTTGTCCTCCTCTTCTTGATCACCAACATCATCCTACAGACCACCATTCTATGCTGCCTAACTGCACTTTCCCCTGTCACCACTTTACAGTCTCCAATCTCCTTCATACTGGCCCTCCTGCATAGGATATAATACACCTGTGTGCATCTTCCTCCACTCTTATACGTCACCCTATGCTCTTCCCTCTTCTTAAGATATGTATTCACCACAGCCATGTCCATCCTTTTTGCAAAATCCACTACCATCTGACCTTCTGCATTCCTCTCCTTAACACCATACCTGCCTATCACTTCCTCATCCCCTCTGTTCCCTTCACCAACATGCCCATTGAAATCTGCTCTAATCACCAGTCTCTCACTCTTGGGTACACTCACCACCACTTCTTCCAACTTACTCCAAAATTTTTCTTTCTCATCCATCGTACACCCAACTTGCGGAGCATATTTACTAACAACATTCATCATTACACCATCAATTTCCAGCTTCATAAACATCACTCTATCTGACACTGTTTTCACCTCCAAAACACTCTTGGCATACTATTCCTTCAGGATAACCCCTACCTCATTTCTCCTCCCATTCACAGATGATAGAATAATTTGAACCTGCCTCCTATACACCTGACCTTATTCCCCTTCCATCTGGTCTCTTGCACACACAATATATCAACCTTCCTTCTCTCCATCATATCAGCTAGCTCTCTCCCTATACCAGTCATACTGCCAACATTTAAAGTTTCAACCCTCACTACTACACTCCTAACCTTCCTCCTCTCTTTCTGCTTTTGGGCATGCCTTTCCCCTCTTCTACTCCTTCGGCCAACATTAGCTCAATTTCCGACCATATCTATATATGACCGTAATTTTTTTTTATGAGAGCTACTGCTCATACTACTATTGGAACTGTCTGGGCCTCATTCTTCCACACTGCCCTCATTTCTGCCTGCAAATTCTGGTATTTTATGACTTTGTTTCTCTCTGTATGTAAGACACTGTATTAACTGGGTGCACCAATTTCAATGATCAATGCTACTTTTGTCTTCTTTTCATGGAGTACTATATCGGTTTTTCTTGCATCTGTTTTTTGAACTGTAAGTAATGGGCGATCCCATGTGATATAAACTTTTACCAACCTACATACATCATTAAGTAATAAACTTCAGTCCTGCTACAATAAGATCACCAAATTTGCTACATGTACATCTTATCACTCATACTGCTGTTCAGCTCTTAAAGAACTTAACTGGCTTGAATTCCCCCATCATCTTGATTTTCTACAAATATCTCTAGCACAGAAAATGATATGCAAACTGATAGCTGCACTTCCTTAAAACCTATTCTACATCCCTACATCGCCAGCAGAACTCTCTGTTCCAAAAACAAACTTATAAGGGTCACAGACCAAACAAAAGAGCTCGCCATTGTCTTTACTCCTATGCTATTGCAAAACTATGGAACATCTTTCCAACAACTATCAGTGCCATAGATTCTCTCAAGAATTTTAAGATCTCACTAAAAACTACCTTCTTAACTCTCGTATCTGCCCATGCTCCTTGCCAAAAAGTTAAACTCCTCCTTTCCCCTCTAACTTTCCCTCTTCTACTTATTTTCTGGTGTAACTAATCTCATCTTCCTACCTCCCATTTCCCTATCTCAACCACCCCTCTCTCACCATTCCCTTTATCATACTCACTCCTCACTACTTCTTACTACCTGACTTCTTTATCCCTTCTTCTTCCTTTATCCTACCTCTTCCTTTTAACTCCCTAACTATACCATCCCCCATTCTTCTCATCTCATCTCATAGTCCTCCTATCTCTTCTGTCTCTCCCCATGCCTGCGGCTAAGGCAAAATCTCAATAAATCACTATGAAACTATTATTACTGACCTAAAAAAGCCCATATCACAATGCATGTATATACCCAACATTTCAATAATCCTCAAAAATGACATTAAAAGCACCAGCAGTCACTAGAAACAAAAGTCCAAGGTGCCCAAGGAAGCAGGAAACAAGCACTTTTAAAAACACGATTTATTGCACGAAACCACAGCACATAGAAATCCCAATACACACTAACGTTTCTGAAATCTCAGCCTATACGTTTTCATTTGGTTTACTTCATCAGATGTGGATGCGAGCCCTGCACCAACTTTCCGGGTTGCTGGTGCCGAAAACGTATAGGCTGAGATTTCAGAAATGTTAATTTGTATTGGGATTTCTATGTGCTGTGGTTTTGTGCAATAAATCGTGTTTTTAGCAGTGCTTGCTTCCTTGGGCACTTTGGACTTTTGTACCCAACATTTCACCCAATATGCTAACCTTTTTTTCTAGCCAGTACTTTTTAGTGATTTCTATTTTCTAGGCTGTAATTTTCCTCTCCATAAACTTTAAAAACTTTATCTTCCAGATGTTTCATTTTTGTATACTGCTCTTTGATATTGTACCAATAATTTGATAACAATAACAACTACTTTGGCAACTACACTGTTACAATGTTCTACTATTTACAACATCAGTTTCAATTTGTATTTATATGTACATATGTCTCTATCACACAATTCTACTTTTACTACTTTTTTAATTGTTCATCTTTTGGCTTAAATTCACCTCGCCTTACCCATTCCTGCATTAGATCCTGATCACCATGAGGTTGTTTAAAGAGTTTTCAGTACTTGCAAATATATTTATAAAATGTCTACATTTCCTGACTTCTTATCTGATCCTTCACTTTATATTCTTTCTTTTGTTTTTGGCACATTCAATTGCTATCTGACTTTTATTTACTTCTGGTTTGATTTCCATTCCCATTTGACTTGCTTTTGCTAAACTAAGCAGGGAAATTATTTTAGACTTGTTCTCCTCATGTTTTAAAAATTTCACTATGTTTGAATTGTGTGAGGTCAGCAGATATGCATGCAGTCCTATGATTGCAGATCTCTACATGTAATCAGTTTTGAGGAGGCCCATACATCCTTCAGAAAGGGGAATATATAGTCTTAGTATATACTGATTTTTATAAATCATTTCATGAGCACAAAGCATCCTTCTTGCTTTCCTATCTAGCCAATCTGAAACATTTTGGGACCAGTCAATCCCTCTAAAACAGCAAGGTAGGACAGGAAGAGCAAATCAGTTTATAGCTTGGACTTTGTTCCTAGCTGTCAGAGCTGATTTCAGTATTAATTTTAGTCTTCTAAAATATTCCTAAATTTTCTTCACATTTGTTCATGTTTTTATTGTTAATCCTTCATTACTTCCCAGATATTTATACCCCCCCTCCTGCTGAAGTTCTTTTATATCACGTTCCTTTCCTAGATATTTTCTTGATGCCGCAGCTTTCCTTCTTTAAAGGTTGCTTTTGCACATTTATCAAGACCAAATGACATCTGAAAAGGTTTTGACCACTTGCAGTTGTGCTTTGAGTTCCTCATCTAATTAACTATACAGTTTTAAATCATCCACAAAAAAGAAGATGAGAAGTCTTTAACCTTTGTTGTTTTCTGGTTGATAAATTGTAGACATGACGTAATCTGTTAAGTAGACAGCTTAATGGGTTAAGGGCGAGACAAAAGAGCAGCAGTGACAGAGTCACCCTGGAATATCCCCCTTTGAATTTATATCCCTGGGATAATAATTTATCTTTTATCATGGCTTAGCTGCAAAGTGGTTTGGGTTACTGTAATGTAATCAGTCAAGGTAGGGTGCATCGTACACATTTGTAAGTACTCTTTTTTCCATGAATATAGGATGCTGTCAAATGCTTTTTTGTAGTCTATCCATAGATTCCAAAGACATGCATCTGGAGCGTTTCTCCCCGGGCCTCCGCTGAAACAGGCTCATCCTGTAGGAACTAGTGACATCAACAAAACAAAAATAAATAAATAAATAAATAAATAGATTCTTCCCCATTTTACAATTCTCCATTATGACTTTATTTAACAACAAAGCATATGATTTTCTTTTGTTACCTTTTTGTTCTATTGACATGATTGAGGTTTCTTCTAAATGACTATAAACTTTATTGGCATAATTTCCAGTGTATAGTTTATACCTAGTCATAAGGCAAGTTACTGGTTTATAGTTTTTAGGAACTTTTGCAGCATCACTTTTAAGGAGGAGTACCATTTTTCCTGTTGTTAACCAGGTTGGAGTCTATTTGGGTACACATGTAAATAGTTCTTACTCATGGCTAAATCTTCATGTAAAGATGTTAATACTTTTAGCCAAAAGTTAGGTAGGGCATCTGGACCTGGGGTTTTTACAATTAGGAGATTTTTTTTAATTTTCTTTCACTTTCTCTGGCCATTACTTCATCTCATTTTATATACTATACATTTGAAATTCTTATACTTTCTTTTACTTTTTTAGTCATTCAGCATCTTTGTTATGTTCCACAGGATTTGCATAGATATTAATCCAAAATGCACCTATTTCTTCTTTTTTTGGTGATGTTTTTATTGCCTTTGCCCTGTTTCCCAAGTCTCTATAAAACCTTTTTGGGTCATCAATAAATTGTTAATTTTGTACTTTTCATAGTTTCATAGGTTGGTACTAGGCTATCGGCCTTAGGGCCTATACAAGCCTAGCCATAACAATTCCATGGCTATTTCTTCCCACACTATTTAGGTTCATAGGTTCATAGGTTCATACTAGGCTATCTGCCCTGGGGCAATTATAAGCCTAGCCCGATTCTGTATGGCTTACGCCACCCCTTGATTTGAGTATACTGTGCCCTTTTTAAGGTTTAGTTTACTGTGCCTCTGCCTAATAGTGACATGGGAGATTAACTGGGTGCAGCAATTTCAATGATCAATGCTACTTTTGTCTTCTTTTCATGGAGTACTATATCTGTTTTTCTTGCATCTGTTTTTTTGAACTGTAAGTAATGGGCGATCCCATGTGATATAAACTTTTACCAACCTACATACATCATTAAATAATAAACTTCAGTCCTGCTACAATAAGATCACCAAATTTTCTACATGTACATCTTATCACTCATACTGCTGTTAAGCTCTTAAAGAACTTAACTGGCTTGAATTCCCCCATCATCTTGATTTTCTACAAATATCTCTAGCACACAAAATGATATGCAAACTGATAGCTGCACTTCCTTAAAACCTATTCTACATCCCTACATCGCCAGCAGAACTCTCTGTTCCAAAAACAAACTTATAAGGGTCACAGACCAAACAAAAGAGCTTGCCATTGTCTTTACTCCAATGCTATTGCAAAACTATGGAACATCTTTCCAACAACTATCAGTGCCATAGATTCTCACAAGAATTTTAAGATCTCACTAAAAACTACCTTCTTAACTCTCGTATCTGCCCATGCTCCTTGCCAAAAAGTTAAACTCCTCCTTTCCCCTCTAACTTTCCCTCTTCTACTTATTTTCTGGTGTAACTAATGTCATCTTACTACCTCCCATTTCCCTATCTCAACCACCCCTCTCTCACCATTCCCTTTATCATACTCCTCACTACTTCTTACTACCTGACTTCTTTATCCCTTCTTCTTCCTTTATCCTACCTCTTCCTTTTAACTCCCTAACTATACCATCCCCATTCTTCTCATCTCATCTCATAGTCCTCCTATCTCTTCTGTCTCTCCCCATGCCTGCGGCTAAGGCAAAATCTCAATAAATCACTATGAAGCTATTATTACTGACCTAAAAAAGCCCATATCACAATGCATGTATATACCCAACATTTCAATAATCCTCAAAAATGACATTAAAAGCACCAGCAGTCACTAGAAACAAAAGTCCAAGGTGCCCAAGGAAGCAGGAAACAAGCACTTTTAAAAACATTTATTGCACGAAACCATAGCATAGAAATCCCAATACACTAACGTTTCTGAAATCTCAGCCTATCGTTTTCATTTGGTTTACTTCATCAGATGTGGATGCGAGCCCTGCACCAACTTTCCGGGTTGCTGGTGCCGAAAACGTATAGGCTGAGATTTCAGAAATGTTAATTTGTATTGGGATTTCTATGTGCTGTGGTTTTGTGCAATAAATCGTTTTTAGTGCTTGCTTCCTTGGGCACTTTGGACTTTGTACCCAACATTTCACCAATATGCTAACCTTTTTTTCTAGCCAGTACTTTTTAGTGATTTCTATTTTCTAGGCTGTAATTTTCCTCTCCATAAACTTTAAAAACTTTATCTTCCAGATGTTTCATTTTTGTATACTGCTCTTTGATATTGTACCAATAATTTGATAACAATAACAACAACTACTTTGGCAACTACACTGTTACAATGTTCTACTATTTACAACATCAGTTTCAATTTGTATTTATATGTACATATGTCTCTATCACACAATTCTACTTTTACTACTTTTTTAATTGTTCATCTTTTGGCTTAAATTCACCTCGCCTTACCCATTCCTGCATTAGATCCTGATCACCATGAGGTTGTTCAAAGAGTTTTCAGTACTTGCAAATATATTTATAAAATGTCTACATTTCCTGACTTATCTGGTCCTTCACTTTATATTCTTTCTTTTGTTTTTGGCACATTCAATTGCTGTCTGATTTTTATTTACTTCTGGTTTGATTTCCATTCCCATTTGACTTGCTTTTGCTAAACTAAGCAGGGAAATTATTTTAGACTTGTTCTCCTCATGTTTTAAAAATTTCACTATGTTTGAATTGTGTGAGGTCAGCAGATATGCATGCAGTCCTATGATTGCAGATCTATACATGTAATCAGTTTTGAGGAGGCCCATACATCCTTCAGAAAGGGGAATATATAGTCTTAGTATATACTGATTTTTATAAATCATTTCATGAGCACAAAGCATCCTTCTTGCTTTCCTATCTAGCCAATCCGAAACATTTTGGGACCAGTCAATCCCTCTAAAACAGCAAGGTAGGACAGGAAGAGCAAATCGGTTTATAGCTTGGACTTTGTTCCTAGCTGTCAGAGCTGATTTCAGTATTAATTTTAGTCTTCTAAAATATTCCTAAATTTTCTTCACATTTGTTCATGTTTTATTGTTAATCCTTCATTACTTCCCAGATATTTATACCCCCCTCCTGCTGAAGTTCTTTTATATCACCTTTCCTAGACTGATATTTTCTTGATGCCGCAGCTTTCCTTCTTTAAAGGTTGCTTTTGCACATTTATCAAGACCAAATGACATCTGAAAAGGTTTTGACCACTTGCAGTTCTGCTTTGAGTTCCTCATCTAATTAACTATACAGTTTTAAATCATCCACAAAAAAGAAGATGAGAAGTCTTTAACCTTTGTTGTTTTCTGGTTGATAAATTGTAGACATGACATAATCTGTTAAGTAGACAGCTTAATTGGTTAAGGGCGAGACAAAAGAGCAGCAGTGACAGAGTCACCCTGGAATATCCCCCTTTGAATTTATATCCCTGGGATAATAATTTATCTTTTATCATGGCTTAGCTGCAAAGTGGTTTGGGTTACTGTAATGTAATCAGTCAAGGTAGGGTGCACCGTACACATTTGTAAGTACGCTTTTATCCATGAATATAGGATGCTGTCAAATGCTTTTTTGTAGTCTATCCATGCCATACATAGATTCTTCCCCATTTTACAATTCTCCATTATGACTTTATTTAACAACAAAGTATATGATTTTCTTTTGTTACCTTTTTGTTCTATTGACATGATTGAGGTTTCTTCTAAATGACTATAAACTTTATTGGCATCATTTCCAGTGTATAGTTTATACATAGTCATAGGGTAAGTTACTGGTTTATAGTTTTTAGGAACTTTTGGAGCGTCACTTTTAAGGAGGAGTACCATTTTTCCTGTTGTTAACCAGGTTGTCGTCTGCTTTGGGTACACATGTAAATAGTTCTTACTCATGGCTAAATCTTCATGTAAAGATGTTAATACTTTTAGCCAAAAGTTAGGTAGGGCATCTGGACCTGGGGTTTTTACAATTAGGAGATTTTTTTTAATTTTGTTTCACTTTCTCTGGCCATTGCTTCATTTCATTTTATATACTATACTGGAATTGTGTTGTGTGAGGTTACCTTCTCCTCCTGACTGGTTACACCAGTTTTGAGATGAGAGAGCTCAGCCTCCAGTTTGGCTAAATAGTTGTATCTCTCACATATATTTGAACCTGTTTGGAGGAGGAGAGGGTTGTCTGTGTACATGAGACAGTTGTAACATTGCCTCAAAATTCCCAGATTCACCAGCTGGACTGGAGAGGAAACCATTGACTGACCTTTGGACATGCTAGAGTAATATAGGGAAACTGAATTTAAGACGGAGCAATAGAGGACAGGGTAATCGTAGACAATATAAGAGTAAGTAGTGCTTATGGTTTAATAGTGCTAACTTGTAAGATTACTTAAATGGACCAGTGAAGGGCCTTAGAATGAGAATATGGTGTTTAAATTGAGAGATAGAGCAGTTCTAAGGGAAAAAGTGAAGAGCAGACTTTGTGGAGCCAGGAATAGTTTAAACCCAATTAGGTGGCTGCTGGCTATGCACAAAAATGTGCAAAACCGCGCAAAAGAGGGTTTTAAGAGAGGAAAATGAAGGAGTTTTGGAATTGACCCAAAATGGCCAACAAAACTACAGTTTCAAGTCAGTAACCACTCCCACAGGGGCAGGCAGGCTGCTCAATGTTTTTCACTGCCACTGATCAACAGAGAGACTTCCTGGAACCCTGTTAGCAGGGCGACTGATGTGATCCCTGGAGTGAATTTCCTTTCTCCCAACCAATCGTCAAGGTTCCTTTTGAAGAGGGCCAAAGAGACGCTCTGCTTGACATGTATGAGCAGTCTATTCCAGAGTCCGGGGAGTCTCTGGGTCAGTAACCTATCTCTCAAGCATGTATTGTTTATGGTGATGACAAGGTTTAGATCCCTGGAGCATGTGGCTCTGAGGGATTGGGATATCTTTAAGTGTAGCATGTCCAACAGCTCTGGGTTTGACATGGCCTTGTATGTTAAGCAGAGATTGCCTCTAAGAAGATGATATGCGACAGAGTATAGCTGGAGTTTTTTAAGGTGGTCAGCATAGGGCATCTGCTTTAGGCCTGTGATTCTTTTAGTGAGGTATTTCTGCGGCCTTTCCAGTTGTTGCAGGTGTCTTGACAGGTACATACCAAATGGGGCGTTGTATTCTATAATGGGTCTAATGAGGGATGAGTACAGTGGGACAATGACCTTTTTTCTGGATGAAAAGCCCTTAGTGATGAGGTGTGCCACATATAAGGATTTCCTGACTGTTGTGGTGATGTGGTTATCGAAGGTGAGACCACTGTCCACCCGTGTCCCTAAGTCTCTTATCATACTTTTGGTGTTTAGTGTACTGCCACATATGTGGTAATTCATGGGTACATGTTTTTTCCCAAAGGGGATAACTATACATTTCTTGGCATTGAGCTTGAACCTATGGCTCTGGCACCAAGCATCTGTTTCTGTAAGGCCCTTTCCCTTTATATTTTCTGCGTATGCTGATATCTTTAGCTTATTATTTGCAATAGAGTATGGCAGATCCTGATCTATTCTGCTACTACATATTGCTTTTATTACATCTATCTTTCTAAGTATATTTGCTGATCTGTTTTCTTCCTCTGCATTCTTCTAACATTGTCACTTCTTGTCTTAATTGCTTTATAGTTTTATCTATTCGATACTTCCATTATGGCATTTGATTTCTCCCCATCCTTTCCCTTACTGCCCTTTGTTTTCGTGGTAAGAACTTTATCTGTTATTTATTTAGCTGCACAGTAATATATCTTATTTTCTTCTGTTATATTGCATGAATTTCTATGAACAGTCTTGATTACTGTGTTCATTTGTTTTATCAAACTTCTAACATTTTGGGTCTTATTGACTTTCTGTAATATATTTCTTTCTTTGATCTTAATATGTCTATGCATCTCTATTCAATCAAACAACTTTTCCCTTAGATCATTTTGTTCTAAACTAAGGGCACATTCTTTGTTCTCTGTTTCCTGTGTGAATTCTTCAGAAGGCTCTAGAACATCTTCCTGTGGCATATTCTCTTCAGCTTCATCCTGTGTCATCCATTCCTTTTTCATATGGGAACTCACTGGCCTATTATTCCACAAGATTGACTGTGTCCGAGTTGCCACCATTTCCTTTTCCTTCCCTTGCTGTGGAACTCCAATTGAACTTTTGTACTGGTTTCCTACTGAAGGTTCCAAAGTATCTTCATTTGGCAACAGATCAGATGTTTCCTGCTTCACTGATTTCTTCTTAATTTGGGGAGTTGTTCTATCATGCTGTGATATTATCAGAGTTAGATTTTCTGCACTAAATCCTTAATTTCCCAGGTAATCCATAATTTCAGTTTCTTTTTCTTTAACTTCTCCATTACTAATCCTCTTTTCTACTTCCCCCTTTGTTTTCTTATTTTTGTACTGTAAAATTTTCCAAATTCAGATGCCGTTGCCTCCATTTCTCTTCAAATATCTTTGGTGCTGCTTTTTTTGTATTGATTAGATTTGCTTTCTTCTTTGCATAAATATTGCACCATATTAAATCTCTTTTTCTTTCTCACTTCCATATTTCAAGAAGATTTCTCCCACTCCTCCTATTTTCCCTTACTTGAGGGACTCAGTGTTCCATCATGCTGTGAAATAACCTGTGTTAGACTTTCTACACTAAATCTTTCACTTTGCAGGTATTCCATAACTTTAACTTCTATTTTTTTAACTTCTACTTTACTAATCTTCTGTTCTACATTCCCCCTTTGTGATCTTATTTTTTGTACTGTGAAATTTTCCATATCTGGGTGCCTTTGCCTGTATTTCTCTTTGAATATCTTTGGAGTTCCTTTTTTGTTGTTGATTAGTTTGGCTTTCCCCTTTGCAAAAATATTGCACCATATCAGATCTGTCTTTTTTCCCATGTCCATATTTCTTTTGTATACCTTTCAAAAATCTCTAGATTTTGTTTTTTAAATGTTCACACTTCCTCAGTGGCTTCTTTTTCCAAATAGCCTAAGGTTTCTTGGTCTATATAATGTTTATTAATGAATCTGTTGTATTAATGAACATAGATTTGCATCCGAAGTTTGTTGACAGTTTTTCTTGTGCAAGTATTTTTCTTTCTTCTAATATCTCTCTTAATCTTTTTGTACATCTTTTGTCCCGAAATTCTTGCATAACATTAACAATGCATACTTTCCTTCTTATCCTCTGTCATCTTTATGGCTATTTTTCGGCCTGCTAGTTTTTGTTTTTTTTTATAGACTACTACTTCCTTATACAACAGTGGGGGCCATCCTTGCCCTGTGCCTTGCCTAACCCTACTGTAGTAATGTTTCCATGTCTTAAAAATTCTATACTGTAATTTTCTTCCGGTCCTGGCACCAGTGAGCCTACCAGAATTAGGCACTTTTTTTTATCCTGGGACTTGTGCACCCAGCTGTCTTTTTTTATTTTTTATCCTACTTCTGTCTATGATATATGCAATATAAAATACATTCTATAGATCAGTGTCATCTTGGCAAGATTTTGTAAGAATAGGGACTACCTTGTGAAGGTACTCAAGACTTGAGGACAAATTCAGTTCCAGCACTACTACTCCCCTTTGCTTGATAATTTTATCTTCTCTCATGATCTCCTTTATGATTGGGTCTGTGATCAACAAAACCCTCTTTCCTTTCTCCATACTGGTTTTCCCCTCATTTGCTTCTTGTCCGATGCCACTACCTCCATCTGCCACATTTTCATCTCTGCTTCCACAATTATTAGGCTTCTGCAATGCCTCTCCTCTTACAAGGCCTCAACAATGTTCTGCCCCTGTTAACATCTGTGTGTCCAATCATCTGTTTGAGTGTCTCTTCCTCCCTTTTCCCTCCTTTTCAGTTATGATGCTGGTTCTTGCCTGGCCACCTCTAGCTGTATCTCCACTTTATTACTTTCCATTACTGCTTGCATCTCTGCATTCACACTGGATTCCTTCTCCTTATCCTGTTTTATGGCTATATCTCTCACTTTCTCAGTCCTCCTTAATCTGTGACACCCCACTTGCCAGCTCTCCCCTTTCAGACTTTGCTGATGTTTTCCAGCCTACCTATCTGTAGATCAGTGAGTGCAATGTTCCTAATCAGCCACTGTAGCTAGATAGCATGTAAGTACTGAGCACGTGCAAGAACAGTGCCATTTTGTACAATCAGCCAGAGTGAATGTAGTCATGAATGGAGATGGACTTGCGAGTGTAGTAGTAATGAATGAATCAGCTAGCTTAAATACAAGTTCTAACAACAGTTCCTGACAATGTTTATGTACAATAAATATCTTGAACCCATACACTGCTTCATCGTCTCTTTTGAATGCATGAGACAAGTGACATGGTGCCAGAATGGGATCCGAAGGTGAAGCAGCGCACAAGCCATGAGGCAGGAAGTTAAAAGTGGAGAAATATACAGGAGTGAACTTGCTAACAGGTCAGCAGTTATTCAGCTAATTCAAACTCGTTTAAATGATTTTTTAGTTGTTGAATGTGAGGCAAACATTAAAAATGTTCAAAACAATTACCTAAATAAATGAAATGTCTGAAATTGAGACATACTGATAAAAGGTAGGAAATAAATTCAAAAGTGTTCAAAACGATATCCAAAATTATTAAAATGTACAAAAAGGCTAAAACAACCACATTTGTTTGCAATGTACTACTTTCTCACATTAATTAAAGCTTTTCAAAGAGTCCAACTTTTCTGGAATGGTCGCATTGTTTGCAGTGCTAAAGTGAAGCCTTTTCAGAGAGATTGTTGTGCATTTGAGCATAATTACAAGTAACTGGCTTATGCTTATATTTAAACAAATTTTGTTGTTATGTCAGAGGGATTTTGCAGACCTGGAATAATATTGCTGAGAATTGGCGAGTGTTTGAGGAAAAATATGATTTTTTTTTGTAAAGACTGCATTTTCTGATAAAGACACAGGTATAATACATTCATACTTCTTAATTTAGCTGGCTTGGAAGCCATTGAGGGGGAACATTCATTTGTTTATGCTCCAGCTGTGTATGCAAGGGAAGGGAAAAACTACCATATTGTGATATAGGCTGAAACGCAGGAAGACCCTAAGTGGTTAAAACATGAATTTAGATGAATGTGTAACCCTCAAACAAACATAACAATGGAAAGGCATATATTTTACACAAGAAATCAAAAGCCTGGTGAAACTATAGCAGCATATATTACTTATTAGAGAAATAAAGCTAAAACATGCAGATTTGATGATTTGCAAGATGAGTTGATAAAGGATAGACTTGTGTGTGGTGTTAATGATGCAGTCAGAAAGATTTTGCTTCGAGATAGTGATTTGATGTTGAGCAAAACCATAGAGATTTGTCAAATATATGAGCTTACAGAAAAGCACACAAATACGCTTATGAATGAGAAAAATGTGCTTGCAGTAACTAACAGTGCGAATGTTGATAGTATGCGACATAAGGATGGGTGCAATCAGAGATATAAACCAAAAGGTGTGGTAACTTCTAAACCTAAGCATAAACTGAAAATAGCTGCAGTAGCAGCAGCAACAAGCAACCTTATTGTTAACTGTCATAATTGTGGCGACAACTATGAACTTAAATGAGAAAAGTGCTTAGCTTGTGGTCAGCAATATCACAAATGTAAAAAGTGGAAACATTTGAAAAGGTTTGCAAGTCTAAAGTGCACATACTTTTATTAAAAGAGAGCAGATCAGATAGAAATCCATGATCAAACTTTTTATGTTGATGGTGTCTCATTGATTGAAGAAACAATTAATACAGTGAACTATCAGCCAACTGGTAGTCTGGCAGCAAAGAGTGAAATATTTTGTACTGTTCGGATTAATGGGAAACTGGTAGAGCTTAAAGTAAACACTCAATCCAAGTGCAATGTTATATGAGCACAAATGTTTGCCAAGGTGAAAACTGGTGAAAAACTTGATTCAGTAAAGTGTGTGAAACTTGTTGTTTATGGTGTTGAAGAGATTCAAATTGATGGCACAGTAGTTCTCACATGCCATTCTGCTGGGAACAGCTATGACTTCCAGTTTTATATAGTTAAAAGACACATGCAGTCATTGTTAGGCCTCAATGATAGTTTGAGAATGGGAATGATTTAATTTAATAAGGAGGCCCACCATATAAATCTGAACAACCACAATAGTTTTACACAAAATATTTTTTGTGAATATGCTGATATTTTCAAAGACGAGGGTTGGGAGGGTGGCCTAATGGTTAAGGTGTTTGCATTGCAAACACAAGGTGCAGGGTTTGAGTCTCGCAAGGGACAATTGGCTAGGCTTAAAATGGCTCGCAAGGGCAGTTAGCTTAGTACTAATCTATGAACCTATGAACCTACTAAACTACCAGTCACATAGTCCATGAAATTAAACCATGAATTAAGACCAATTGTCAGATCAGCCAGGAAGGTTCCAGTAGAAATGCAGAGCAAAATGAAAACAGCACTAGACAAAATGGTGAATTTAGGTGTGATAACTCCAGTAAAAGAACCAAATGAATGGGTATCCTCCATGGTCATAGCTCATAAGAAAAGCTCAGATGATATTCAAATATTATTATGTAGTAACCTGAAGGAGTTGGTTAGATATAAAGGTAGGAGGGACAAAGTTAAAAATGCGGGTACTTTTGCTTGTGGACGGTGTAAGATATGTAAAAATATTGTAAATTTGGATGGCAGTGAAATAAATGGCATTGAGCATAATGCCATTGATTATTTTAATTGCAACTCTTTTGGGGTAATTTATATAATTGGTTGCAATTGTGAGAATAAAAAATGGTATATAGGACAAACAAAAAGAAAGGTTAAATTGAGGGTTATGGAACACATGGGAGATATTAGGAATGCTAGATTGGATAGTCCAGTGGCTAATCATTTTCATCAGTACCATAATGGTGAATGTGTAGATTTAATATTTAGTCTTTGGCTAAGCCTGAGGGGGGTGGGTGGGCAAACTCTAATTTTCATAAAAAGTTACTAAGAATGGAATCAAATTTTATAGTAAATTATAAAACTTTACATCCTAATGGGTTAAATCTAGAGATTTAAATATGATATTTAACATTGTTAACTATATTATCTATTTCTTTGTTATAATGTAATATTGGTCCATGAGAGAGTTCTTTGACAAAAAATTATTCAATTTAAAAAAAATATTCAATTTAATTAATTGTTTAATGGTTTGATTATGTGATTAACTGGTGCATTTAATGACTGGTTTTGTATGTAATAATTCATTCCATTGAAGGCGAAGGCCAAGGTACCAGAATCCAGTGAAAAAAAGAAAAAAAGTAAAGATTTTTCCAGTTGGCTGCTATTTTCGTTTGGTGTTTCTTTATTGTGGTTCTTGAATGTGTTTTTTGAAACATGTATTGATCCCAGAGCTTTCAACAAAGCACTTAAACATCCTCATCATCTGATGCCACAGTAGAAGAAGTAGCAGCTCTTATGCCAAATGCCACTATTTTTTCAATCTTAGATGCAAAAAGTTCATTTTAGCAAATTTCACTGGATCACAAATCTTCATTGTTAACTACTTTCAGCACACCATTTGGAAAGTACAGATTCTTGAGAATGCCATTTGGGATAAATTCTGCCAGTGAAGTATTTCAACATGCGATGGAATAAATTTTTTCAGGTTATCCATGTGCTATCATAGTAGGTGGCATTATTGTAGGAGGCAATGATGAAGAGGAATATGATATAAACCTTAAGAAAATTCTAGACCATGTTCGAGAAGTCAATCTTAAACTGAATCCTCATGCAAGAAACAAGCAGAGAAGACCTCACTCAAGGTAAAGCTGCTAAGCAAAATCACATTTGGTTAAACTGAATCCTCAAAATGTAAATTCAAGCTGAGTGAAGTTACTTATGTGGGTCATTTGTTTACTAGTTTTGGCTTACAAACAGACCCATCTAAACAAGCAAGAATTCTTGAGATGCCAGTTCCAGACAGTGTTTTGCAATGTTTTCTAGTTATGTCCAATTATTTAGAAAAGTTCATCCCAGACTTGAGTGAGCTTTCAGCACTGTTACGACAACTGAGATGCAAAAATGTAAACTGGTCCTGGTTAGAACAACACCAAAGAGCATTTACTCTTCTAAAACAGAAAATTGCCAGTCCACCAACATTGAAATACTATAATGTTCACAAACCAGTAACTCTTTCATGTGATGCTTCTAAGTATGGTCTTGGTTCAGCATGTCTTCAAGAAGATATACCAGTAGCTAATGTGTCCAGAATATTAAGTCAAACTGAGATGCAGTATGCCCAAATGGAAAAAGAGCATTTGGCAGTAGTGTTCGCATGTTTGAAGTCCCATGATTATATTTATGGCAAACCTGTTCAAATAGTGACTGATCACCAACTTCTAGTGCCAGTTTTGAAAAAGCCAATACATTCAGCCCTAGCACGCTTGCAGCACATGATGTTAAAATTGCAAAAGTACAATTTCAATATGGTTTATACAGAATGCAAATATCTTTACCTTGCAGATGCTTTGTCAAGATTGTCCAGACAAACAACAGAACAACATGACAATGAGAAAGCAGACTTTGAAGTCGTGGAAGTCAGAATGTTTTCCTCCTCATGTCGTGATGTACTTAGAAATCATACAGTTTCAGACCCAGTTCCCAGAAGCTAAAACATTTTATCAGTCAAGGATAGCCAGCATGACAAACTAATTTACCACTTGACATACAAAAGTGTTTTCCCTACAGAGACGAGCTCATGATGGAAGATAGAATCAACATAAAAGGTCCTAAAGTGGTAATTAATACAGCATTATAACAAGCATATATCAAGATTTTGCATTGTGGTCACCCAGGTACTGATTCAACCAAAATAAGGGCAAGAGGCATAGTATTTTGGCCTTCTATGTCAAAAGCTAAAGAGAAGGAAACTCTAGCATGTTCAGTTTCCAATAGTACTAAATTGCACCAACAAAAAGAACCACTTCAGCTAAACCAGACTTCTGAATTATCACGGTTGACGGTTGCTACTGATATTTTCAAATGGAGTGGTCAGCATTATTTAGTGTTAGTAGACTCTTATTCAAATTGGTTTAAAATTGACCTTCTTTCTAACTTACCGTCCAGCACTGTCATTATGAAATTGAAGAGACATTTTTCTGTCCATGGTAGTCTGCACAAAGTCATATCTGAGAGTGGTGCACAGTTTACAAGTTAGCAGTTCAAAAATGTTGCTGAGTCTTGGGACTTTGTCCATGTTACTAGTAGTCCTGAGTATCCACAGTCCAATGGATTAGGTGAGTGCACAGTTCAAAGTGCGAAACATTTGTTAGAGGAATCCAGGAGAGGTGGTACCAATGTTTTTCTTAACCTACTTAATCTCAGAAACATTCTTTGAGATAATTTGCTTGGTTCACCTGCTCAGAGATTAATGTCCAGAAAGATGAGAACAACTATACCGATCAGCAAACGGTTGTTAGTACCAAATGTAAAGAACAACAAAATGGTCAAGACCCAACTTTTGAAAAAATGTCAGTCACAAAAGTTGTACTACAATAAATCCAGCAAACCTCTCAGACCATTAAGACAAGGAGAGACTGTGAGAATGCAAACATCTAAAAGATATGACCGAATGGGTATTGTCAAAAATCTTTGCGAAGAACCGAGGTCATACATCATACAATCTGATGGAATGGATTTTAGGAGGAATCGAAGACACATACTGCCAGTCTCCAAACCAGTGTTACAGCAGATTGCCTGTGCCAGAGACTGTATTTTTCAGAGTGACCTTACACTTGTTCCAATTTTGCAGGACAGTGTACTTTCCTTGAATAATCCTGATGTTATTCCTGAAGTTCCTACTGAGAAGAATTCCAGAGAGACTGTGTATGTTGCCCAATCCATCCGAAGCTTTTATGTAACTAGATTGTGTAGAATTTCCAGACCCAATCCAAAATGCACAGTATCTTGGACTTGAGTTTGATGTTATTAATACTGAAATGTTATCTAGCAAGTAGATTGTCTTGTTCTCCTGTTGCATGTCAAACAAATCAAAGAAGGTTGGTGTAGATCATTGAGTGTAATGTTCCTAATCAGCCACTGTAACTAGATAGTACGTGCATATAAGTACTGAGCACGTGCAAGAACAGTGCCATTTTGTACAGTCAGCCACAATGAATTTAGTCATGATTGGAGATGCGCATGCAAATGTGTTTGAAGTAATGAGTGAATCAGTTAGCTTAAATACAAATTCTAATTACAGTTCCTGACATGTCTATGTACAGTAAATATCCTGAACATATACACTGCTTCATTGTCTCTTTTGAATACATGAGACAAGTGACACATTCTATTCTGTAACATTTCCAGCCTTTCTAATATGTAGACTGTTTATTGTCTCCTCACTGCCAGGCCCAATCTACCCTTTCATACCTGACTATCTAGCCTGCTAACGTCGCCAGCTCTTATATTCTACTATGAAGCTGACCCTTTGTCCTTCAGGTCTCACAACCTCTGCCATTTCAAAGTTTTCTGAGCCAAACATCTGCTCCACACCCTGAGTGCCAGACAAATCTCTTCTAAAACCTCTTCACTGGCCTCTGCCTTACTCTTTTTTTTCTAATCCTAATGATTACATTAGGTTATTGTAATCCATTCTCTGTCCAGTCTAATAGCCACTTTACCCAGTTAAAACAATAAAAAAATATAGACTTAGGGACAACCTCTGCATATGGCTTACTATAGACTGAAAAAGTACAACAGATTTCCAAGACTCTCCAGACACAATGGAAGTACACCTGATTGATTTGTTATGCGTATAGGACTGGACACATTTATAGCAGCATTTATGTACATTATCAGCAACTGTCAGGGATAGATTACAACATGTCAGCAACAAATGTGATGGGTTACAACTGACTGGTCCAGGATCCTGTGCATCCATTTATGATCATCAGTAGTTGTCGTTTGTAACTATCTCCACAGTACAATTCTTGGTGAAAGATGCACACTGTTTTTGGGTTTCCAGTGGTGATTTACTCTGTAGTAAATTACACCCTTTATTCACTGTTTTGAAGAAGTTGTCTATGATCTTCTTTTTTCTATAGTCACACTAATTTTAACAGAGGAGCTGTTTGCTGAATGTTTACTACAGAGTGCCTGCCAAGCATAATATTATACTGCCTGTGTTTTAAGCAATCCTGACAGAAAGCAAATGTCAAATGCAGGAAAACTGGAAAGACTCAATCAACATATACCATTAGAGACTACAGTCCATTGAGCACTAGGCATAGTATTGACTGGAATCTTCTAGGGGCTTGTGTGAGGCACACTGGGTGTGTTGTAGCCTACAGCTGTAAAATAACAAACATGCTGTGAGACCTTAATGCCAATGAATACATGACATTTCTCCAAAAGGCTGGCAAGAAGAACAGCACTATGCATACCTTCTGTGTTGTACCAAGTCAGCCAACATAGCTGGGAGCCATTTACTGCATCCACATAGTGATAAAAACACCCTCTGGTTCAGATGTAGCGCTGTGGAGCAACAGCAAGGAATGGAACTCATTCACTTGCCTAGTCACCAGAAATACCAATGTCCTACTCATCAACATCTCTGAGCAATAATGTGTTCCATGGTCAAGCGGGGGCATGTGTCAGTCATGTGACATCTACAGGGGAGAGGCCTAGTGCTGAACTGCAGAACTTTGATTGGGATGCCTGGTTTAATGCACCTTCAGTGGAGTCAGATGAACATTGCATACATCCATATTCACATGAACATCAATGGGTAGGAGTGGAAGTCACAGTGGAGACAGATGAATGTCAGCCATGTCAGTGCGAATGTCCATGGCAAGGGGTGGGGTGTGATAAAAATATGGAATGGTATGTGCGTAAACTGTGAAGAGGTGCTGGATAATGTCCTGTTGGAATGGCATGTGCCACTGCTCACTTGGTGCATCCCCCATAGACATTGGGGCAGGTGCACTTTGTGGTGCAGGAGTTCTCATTTGCAGCCCTGACCTTCCTGGGTGATGTTAATGCAGATGGTTATGTGGGTGTACACCAGGATGAAATGGTATAAAATACCCTACTGAAATGACATTTGAAACTATTGAACCGGTTCATCTTCATTGCTCACTTGTGCAGTCCAGACCAGTATAGGACCCACATTCAATCCACCTTCAGAGATTAGTGTTCTCTCAGCATTACCACTGATGGACAGTAGGAAGTGTATGTCAGTACCTTTGTCTGTGGTGCAGCACCACTGGCTAACCTCTCTGCAGCTATGCCCTGGAACTTGTTGTTAGCATGCAGGATAATGCCATTAACCCTGCAACACACCTGTACCAATGTCCAACTGTGAGCATCCACAGCATTGTTGCTTGCACCACTTTCTGCAGCACCTGGTCCTGGAAGGCCTTGTCCACTTTAGCCTTGTCAGAATTCTCCTGCTAAGTGTGCATCTCTTCTCCTGTGGGTTGAACTTTTCCAGGTAATGCCATTCTTTTGATGCCATTGATACCTGACTTACACCTGTGGATACACAAATGGCGTTGTGTGTCTATATAGGGCTGTCCATGCCAGCTAGCTACTCCACAACATCTCCCCTAGAACCCCTGTGGTGAGTACAGCTTTTTGTCCTGCTATGAGGTTCCTGTCACGACACTATGCCATAGTGTGGTAGCTGTGCATGTGAAACATGTATGTTGTCCCTTGTTCAAGCAGTACAGTGTGGGCCCATTGTACTGCACATACAGCATCATTATTAGCCTGCAACATTGTGCAAACACTCACACAGCAGGACTGTGGCTCAGTCTATCTGCCTGGACACTCCCCAACATGTTTGCAAGCTGTCCAGCCTCCACCCTGCTCATTGTATCATTGAAGTTTGTATATCTCCTAACAGGTCTGCAACCTGTCATGCCTGCTCTCATTCTGTTCCAGCCACCCTCCCACATTCAGTCAGAAACATGGCATGGTCAATGCAGTGTTAGTACACACAATGATCCACTGCGTGGCAATCGTGTGTGGCTGCAATGCACTCTGAAGCAGTCACTGCAGGTAATACATTCCCTGTATGTTAGTATAGTCAGGTATCCATGTTCCACTGTATTCTGAATTCCTCACTGTAATGCAGTCTGTTACAAAATATTGAATGTAGTTTGTATTGCACTTTAATATATTGGTTGGCATAATGGTTAAGGTGTTTACCTCAGGGACACAAGATATAGGGTTTGAGTCACACATTTTAAGGGAAATTAGCTAGGCTTAAAATGATCTGCAAGGACAGCTAGCCTAATACTTACCTATGAACCTAATGGGGCCTGTAGCCTTGTCATTACGTTAATGAGTTCATTGAGTGTGATTTTTCTCTGAATCATGCAAATAATGCAATGTGTTACTAGTTCTAATCCATGCTACTAGGCCTGGCCTACCTTGTGAACGAATATTGCCATCAATTAAATTATGTATGGCTGTGGAGCACAGCTGCACTACTAAACATGTACAGTGTGGTACCGACCATAGTCTTCTCACTCCTCAGCTGCCCATCATGCCAGTGCATGTAGGTCATTCAGGGTGTGTGGTTCTAAAGGCTGGCCACACAGCTGTCTCCCTATTCTACATTTATTTATTTATTTCCAGTTTGATTACCAGGGAAGACCACTGGGCCCAGAGAGCCCATTTTCAGTGGAGGCCCAGGGAGAAAAGCTCCATGAAACAGATTACAGTAAAGATAGCAATCCAATAAAAATAAAAGTACAAGTACAAATGCATATCAAATAATACAAAGTGTGAGCAATATTGCCCATAGTGAAAAAATATTGTGCAGATACATTTTAACAAATTCACACAGGTAAAATCAAAAGTCAAAAGCTATTTATAATATTTACAGAGTGTGAGAGATCATATGGGAATTAGCTATAGGAGGTTATAGCCAGCTATAAGGTGCTTAGGAGCTCAGGAGGATACCCTCCCAGGGGCTTTTGTTAAAGAGTTCTAGGTAGGGAGAATGCAGTTACATTTCCATTTGGAGGAGAGGTAGCTGTAAAGCTGAGTTTGAAGTTGTTTGTGTTTGACATTGTCCTTAGTGTGGAAGGGAGAGAGTTCCATTTCTTACCTAAGGAGAAGGAGAGGAGAAGTTGTCAAGCAAGACGTTTAGGTTTGTGAACAGTAATTAAGTTTTAGTGTTCAGATCGGAGAGTTCTATTTGGGATGTATGGGGGAAGGATGTTAGAGCGGGGCATTTGGCTGGATTAAATATTAGTCTTTGTGCTGTAGTGAGCTGGAGGAAGTCCAGGTAATTTGTGAATTCTGACATTACTGAGCATGTGCATCATACTGTCATAAGTGTGCATCATACTATCATGCTGCCCACTATGTCATGCAGCAGGGAGACCAAAATCTGCTGGCATCTTCTACACACTCAGCTTAATGAGTGTTTCCTGGGGGGCTATGAACATCCCCTGTATTTTTTTTTTACTTATTTACTTATTTAGACATGTTGACTGGGTTGGTCACACTAGGCCAATCATTTCTCCTCAGGGAAGTCTGGAGATGTTCACAACAAAGACCAGTTCCCAAAAGGGAAAATAACTAGGAAGATGAAAAAACAATCCCAACAACGACCAGGAACACACAGACTTTATTAACCACAATAAGTTCCTTAGACTAAGCGCTTTCGCCAGTAATTGGCTTCATCAGAGTCAAAGGAAACATCATGATACAACAGTATAAATAGTTAAAACCATCAAACAATTAAGTAATCAACCAATCGTCAGCAGTATAATAGTAAATAGCAGTAACCAGCCATTGAAAAGTGCCTAGTGCAAATCACTTCATATTCAGCAAATAAAAACACACATTTTACAATATGTGTAATGCCTAATGTAATATAAACATTTTTACAAGATGTCATAACCATGCGATTAATTAAAAAAATAAGTAAACGTGATAATGCTTTAAAAAAGCTCCCTAAAGGTTAAAAACACTTAAATATGGAAAATAAATAAATAACAATGGAAACAGACAATGCTGCTACACTTCATCGAGCTGAAAACCAAAATAATGTCTTTTGTCTAAATAAATTCATAGACAATTTTACCAGCCCATTGTTTCAAACTGGATTTTCACAAGGTTCCCACAGCACAACAGACCTGGTTCAGGTGTAAAGTAAACCTCCTAGACAGTAACCTAAATGAATTAGATATTAGATCTCAGCTTTAGAACAGGCATAAGGGAAATACCTTCATTTAGTCCCGGTGGTTGCATGGCATTAAGCCTCAGTTGCCACCTAAGTTCTTTATTTTCTACCAGAAGTCTATTGTCACCACCCCTACAGCTTGGTACCACACGATCAATAACAAAGAAAATAAATTTCTTATAATCGGGGCAACCAACACTATGGTTAAATAGTGCATTGTGTCCATCTTTCCTTTTAATGGCCCTAAGATGTTCCCCAATCCTGTCCTTTAACTTCCGGACAGTTTTTCCCACTTAGAAATCATGGCAATTGACACATGTGGCTACACAGATCAACATTGTGGTGTTGCAGCTACATCTACCTGGGCATGACAGGGCATATTCATATCCATGAATCACCACATATGGCCCGTCATTGATGTAGCAACAAAATTTGAATATCCCACACTTCACCATCAAAGATTTATACCATTTATTATCCTCCAAGATGTTTTTAATGTTTTTCCCCCTGCTGAATACCACCTTGGGTTGGGCCCCCAGCTTTGTCTTTGTGTGGTCATAAAAACAAACCTGCCATAGTTTGTTAGTTGCTTCAATAAGAGGGGTACTCAAATGGTTGTATTTTAAAACAAATGCATCAGAATTGTCCCTCTTACGACCACTCACAATTTTAATACCTGATGTTAAAATGGGAGAGAAAGAAGTGAACCTTTTAGACACCACTTCATGTTTTGTAGATAAAACCAACTTCAATGGGTAACCTCTTTCCAAAAACATCCCTACTAAGGTGTACATTTCATTCAAAAAAGTTTTGTCATCACTAACCAATCTTGACAACCTCACCATTTGACCTTTTATAATACTTTTTCTCTGATGATGAGGATGACAACTATTAAAGTGTAATAGAGAATTTGAATGGGTTTTCTTCCTGTGTATATTACTTTGCAACCCCATATCAGTGGTCTTAAGGTGAATATCAAGGTAATCAATTTCAGACTGATGCCAGGTGTAAGTAAATTTAAGAAAGGTAGTAGTGTGATTTAAATACTCTACAAATATTTTAGCATCCTCCTCACTACCCTTCCACAAAATCAGGATGTCATCAAGAAAACGATTGTACATCAAAATATTTTGCATAAAATTTATGGGAAAAATACAAGATCTTTCCCAATATAACAAAACTAAATTGGCATACACGGGCGTACACAGGGGCGGACTTGGCACCCATGGCTAACCCAGCAATTTGGTGAAATAATTCACTTCCAGAAGTTAAATAATTATTCCTAACAACCAATTCCATCAATTCCACCAGTTTATCATTCTTGTTTTTATCTATCTTGTCACATTTAAGCAATGCTTTTCTAAACCAATTTAGTCCCTCTTCATGAGGAATAACTGTGAATAAATTCACCACATCAATGGTAAGGAAAGAATATCAACTAGAACTGCCGATATGTCTCAAACATTCCAAACAATGCCATGCATCATTCAGGATATGTTCAATGCCATTAACCACACATTGGGACCCTGCATCCACAAATGCCACCAGGGGTTCAGTCTTTGAGCCCCTGGCTGCCACTATAGGTCTAAAAGGTGGCTTGTTGACATTTTTGTGGATTTTAGGAATCCCAAAAATGACCGGTGTGGTTGGATGGGAGACAGTCAAAAAATTAACTTAATTCTCATCTAAGACACCTCGGTATAGAGCATCCATTAAATACACATCAACACCAGTGTAAGCTCTATTAATTTAATTTTACACAATACCTCTCAACTTGCCAGATTTTTGTAGAACATCCAGATTTTTGCCTCATATTTTTGGCCCATTTCTCATAAAATTGTGCTTTTCTGTCAAATTACTGTCAAATCTTTGAGGACTAAATTCAGGAAATAATGGCAGACATTTGAATTTCAGACTTAATATCCTTCAGAAAATTCATGCTAATGCAAAATCTGTTAATCTATCAACTTTTAAGTTTGTAAGAGCAATATTTAAAGGGTCTTTGTCAGAAAAATGAAAGATCAATGTCTTAAACGCTCATATGAGCGAATATTCTAAAGCTCGAAATTGCTATTGTGGGGGCTGTGCCCCCCACACCCCCGCTAAATATATATTCCAACTCCGAGATCGCACTACAGTGAGGAAAGGGCAAATATTCTGATCCACACTGTAGTGCAAAAAAAAAAATAGCAATATCGAGGTTTGAAATATTCGGTCATGTGACCACTCAATATTTCAAACATTCATCGTTCTAAAGTAGACCCTATTTAAAAAGTGCTCCTATATTTAGGCCTTCCCCCATTATTTGTATTTTTGTCCAGATTTCCTGCTCTAAGAGTTTGAGAGGTACGTTTTAGAGGTATATGGCTTAGGAGAACAAAATATTAATGTAATAAAGAAATACTACAAAAATTCATGGGTACAAGTTATGGTAATTGGACAGATGGAAAAATTAATAAGTAGTATGAGAGGAGTAAATCAGGGATGCTCAATGCACATGTGCATATTTGTATTACTAATTAATGCATTAGTACAGACATGTATGTATGAAATGAGGGAAGCAAGTTGTGAAATGGGTGGATATGTTATATTACTGATACATATGACATCTTCATAGGTTCATAGGTTCATAGGTTCATACTAGGCTATCTGCCCTAGGGCATTTATAAGCCTAGCCAGAATGTGTTTGGCTTTCGCCACCCATTTTAAATTTATGTTGCTATGCCCTTTTTCGAGGTTAGTATACTGTGCCTCTGTCTAACAGTGACACAGAAGTGATACCCGGGGTAAACCTACGATCTCCCATCCACTCATCAAGATTCCTCTTGAAGAGAGTCAATGAGGGACTCTGCCTAACCTGGACTGGGATTTTATTCCAGAGTGAAGGGAGCCTCTGGGTTATGAATCTGTCCCTCCAGCATGTCCTATTTATTTCAGTGCTGAGGTTCAAGTCTCTCGAGCGTAGCTCGATGGGATTTGGATTTTCTGAGGTGCAGCATGGCCATTAATTCCGGGTTGGACATGGCTTTATACGTCAGGCACAGATCGCCTCTGAACAGGCGGTATGCCACTGAGTAGAGCTGGAATTTCTTTAACCAGGCAGCATATGGCATCTGTTTGAGCCCTTTGATCCTCTTGGTGAGGTACTTTTGGGGTCTTTCCAGTTGCTGCAGGTGTCTGGTAAGGTACATCCCAAAAGGGCATTGTACTCAATTATGGGCCTGATGAGGGATGAGTAAAGAGGCATGATGACCTCCCCTGATCTAGATGTGAATCCCTTCATGATTAGGTGGACTATATAAAATGTTTTTCTAACCACTTTGGCCACGTGGTTGTCAAATGAGAGATTGCTATCAACTTGGGTCCCCAGGTCCCTAATTACTTCTTCTGTACTTACTGGATTACCACCTATGTGGTAATTTGTGGGCACTTTGTTTTTGCCAAAGGGGATGACTATACACTTTTTGGCATTTAGCTTGAGGCCATGGCTCTGGCACCAGTTGTCTGTTTCTATGAGGCCCTTTTGGAGGATGCTTGTGTCGGCTGGAGAGTTGATTATGGCGCCCAGTTTTCAGTCATCTGCGAACTTGGTCAGCCACAGTCCTTCTGTGTTGGCCTGTACCTCCGAGAAATATATACCGAACAAGAGAAGTCCCAGGACTGAGCCTTGTGGGACACCACTTGTAACTGGTTTGGAGTCTGACATGGCTCCAGCAATTCTAACCATGTGGGTTCTGTCCTTGAGCCAGTTTGCAATCCATCTAGTGACATAGGGGTTTATATTTAAGCTGGTGAGCTTATCTATAAAGCCCGAGTGGAGTATTGTATCGAAGGCTTTTGTGAGGTCCAGGTAGGCTGTGTGGACCACCTTCTCCTTGTCAATGGCCTTGGTGACTGTTTCAAAGAAATCAACCAGGTTTAAGAGGCAGGATCTGCCCTTAACAAAGCCGAACTGGGTAGGATCCAGTGTCTGTAAGTCCCCAATATCTTTATTTATGAGGTCCATGATGATCCTTTCCATAGCTTTGCAGACCAAGCTAGTCAGGCTTATGGGGCGATAGTTTCCAGGATCCGTTGAGGCACCACCTTTATGGAGAGGGACCACTGTTGCTGTACGCCACTCTTTGGGCACATATCCTGTAGTAAGGCTGAGGTTGAACAGTAGTTTTATGTTTGGGTTTAGCTCTTCTTGGAGTTCATGTAGGACGCAGCCCGGGACACTGTCTGGTCCCATTGATGCTGTGTTTTTTGCTTTGGAGAGGGCGGCTCTTACCTGAGCATCTGAGATGGCAGGGGGGCAGCACTCTGCTGGGATAGATATTTGCCCTTTTGGTGGGGAGAAGTTTGCGCTGAACCTGTCAGCTAGGATGTTGGCAATGTCTGTGGGTTCAGTGTATTTTTGTCATTTTGGACTAATTCTGAGCATATCTGGGAATTACCACCTAGGTTCCTAACATAACTAAAGAAAGCCTTGTGATTATCCTTAGTGTCCTGTGCAATTTGTCTCTCAAAGCTGGCCTTAGACAATTTTATGAGTGCCCGTAGTTTTTTGCTAATACTGATCAGTGATGCCTTCCCTTTTTGGGATTTTGCTCTATCATTTAGTAGCTTCCTCCTTCTATTGTATAGTTTGTTTATGGCTGGGGTCCACCAGACAGGACGTCTGCCTTTGGAGGACTGGGTCTTGGTTTTATTTGGGATTGCATGATCCATGCATTCCTGAAGGTGCTCATAGAATGCGCTTATAAAGGATTCTGCGGTCTGGGCCGTATTTTCCAAAGGCCCGGGGGCTTTGAAGGATTCCACCTCGGTTTTGAGGAGTGTGAAATTTGCTTTAGAGAAGTTTTTCACTGTGGTTTTCTGGGCAGGTGGTGGGGTCGGGATGTGAATATCCAGTGAGATTAGTTTATGGTCTGATCTTACCAGTGAGGGATACACTTCTGGTCTGGAGCACAGAGTCTCCATGTTGGTGATGATTAGGTCCAGTATGTTTTCCCCTCTTGTGGGAGTGGTAACAAGTTGTTCCATAGCATTTGAGTTTATAAATTCTAGGAACCTTTGGGCTAGGGTGTTGGAGCTAGAGTAATGCTCCCAGTCTATGTTTGGGTAGTTGAAGTCACCCATTATAATGGTGTATGGAGAGACCTTCATATTTTCCAGTGTTCTCAGGAAGGCCGAGTGGGGTTCCTGGATTTGGGAGGGTGGTCTGTAGCAGGCTATAAACTGGAAGGCAGTTTTACCCACTGTTAGTTGCACATGGATAGTCTCTGATGCTTCGTGCTTTGCCACCAACCTGGAGGTGTGGGTATCTTTGATGAATATCGATACTCCCCCTCCTTTTGTGGTTCGGTCCAAGTTTTGGGGCCAAAAGCATGGTATGAGGTATAACCTGGTAGTGCTGGGGTGCTCTCGGAGCCTTGAACCAGGTTTCTGTTACTGCACAGATATCGATGTTCTCCATGCTAAGGAGAGTTTCGAGTGCATGCATCTTGAGGTTTAGACTTCTGGCGTTGAGTAGCATTACTCTTAGTTTCTTATCCCTTGTGATACCTATGGAGGTGGGTTTGTCTTTTGAGCGTTGCCTAAAAAAGGCACTATGGGGGTAGCAAGAGCCTTTGCCAATATCCGAAAGCCCAGGGGTGACAGGTGCAAGCCATCCCTAGCGAAGCATCGTGGCTTGTCGAGCATATTATCCCAAGCTGACAGGCATTGGATCCCCTTTGAATGACACCAGTACTTAAGATAATTGTTGAAATTGATCATCTTGTCTTCATATTGTGGCGTCATTCTTGGTGAGGGTAAGATGCTACTCAAGGTCAGGGTCATACTGGCCTGGGCTACATGCTCAGAGAGCTCCTCTATGTCTCTTTTCATGTAGTCCAGGGAGGTACGTCTCAGGTCATTCACACCAGCATGGACAATGACTGAGTCATATTTGTACTTGCCTTGGAGTGACCTCAGTGCTTGTGTTATGTTGCGGATCCTAGCGCCTGACAGGCTACTCACCATGACCCTCTCCTTGTTCAGCCTGGTGAGCGGGACGTCAGTGTGCCTGACGATAGAGTCACCTATTACAAGTATATCAGGTGTGTTGTTTAGTCTTAAGGGCTGTGACTGTTTGGCACACTGGCTTTGTGAGATATGTGTTGCACGTGTTTTGTTTTGGGGTAGCGGTTGCTTGGGTGTCTGCTTTGGATGTCTCTGCTGCTTAGGCAGATCTTTATTTAGAGCCTCCAAGTATGTTTTTGTGTGATTATGTGTTTGGTTTGCTGTCGTGGTAGGTCTATGCGAGACTGGAATTGTAGTGAGTGTGGTTTCCTTCTCCTCCTGGCTGGTTATGCCAGTACTGAGTTGAGAGAGCTTAGCCTCCAGTTTGGCTATATGGTTGCATCTCTCACATGTGTTGGAATTTGTTGGGAGGAGGAGAGGGTTGTCTGTGTACATGAGGCAGTTGTAACATTGCCTCAAGATTCCCAGATTCACCAGCTGGACCAGAGAGTAGATTGACAACTGACCTTTGGACATGCTAGAATAATATTGGGAATTCCTTTATAATTGAAAACAAGGACCAGTGGGTAGTGAGGGTGTAGTGCTTTTAATTTTTAGTGCTAACTTATATAATTGCTTTAGTGAGCAAGTGCCAGGTAACTTAAGTGCAATGTGTTACAGGTAACTTAAATGCAAAAACGACAAACAGTAACTTTCTTTCAAGTGAAACAAGGAAATAAGTACAGTAAGCAATGCAGATATCACAAGTGATCCACAGAAGCGCTGAGAAGCCACGTATTAGGTGGAATTAGTGTTCCAGGGAAATAACAAGCAAACAAACAACAAGCATATAAACAAAGCTAGATTCAGCAGGCCTGTATCTAGTCTATGCTACAGATCTGCCGATGATTAGTTCTAATAACAAAAAACAAGGGATGTATTAGTGAAGTTGTAATAAGGATTGAAAATCTGTTAAAAAAACTTGCCTGCAGTTAAATAAAATGAAGTGTAAGGGATTTGGTGAGATAATAAAATACATGGAATATATTTTATAAGAAAGGAATTAAATATTTTGTGAGTGACACTTGGTGAATATGAAAGTGTAATAAGTCAGTGAAAGGGGACACTGGAGCAAATAAAAATATATATTAGCTTGGTGGAAAAGTTTTTATTTATCATTTCAGAAAAAGACATATTTTTAAAATTTATGTATTAGAAAAATGGCATATTTAGGGGGAATACACACACACACACACACACATATATATATATATATATATATATATATATATATATATATATCTATATATATATATATATATATATATATATATATATATATATAGGTTTACCTTTATATTGTTGGAAATGACAATATTGATCACGCTTTTGTGCAAACCAAAAGTGCGAATTCTGAACTTCGAAAGTCTCCGGAGTTCGAAAATCAGCAAATCAAACAGCAGATTTGCTGATTTTCAAACTACAATGTCGAACACACATCGTAATGCAGGGGGGCAATGCACCCCCCACACTCCCCCTACTTTAATATACTAACTCTGAGATCGCACTGCAGTGGGGAAAGGGTCCCTTTCCCGATCCCCACTATAGTGCAATCTGCACCCAAAATACCGAATCTGCAATGAGCGAATGTCACTGTGCATTTGCTCATTGCACATTTGCAGTATTTTTTTTCGATGTTTTTGACTTTTGAAAATGTCCTTTCCAAAGTACCGGATATCCCATCCTCCAAAACTGCAGTTTTGAATAGAGGACTCTTATTCATTCCTGCACAGTGGGCTGATTTGATTGAGACTGTTCTTGACCTAAGACTTTTTGTTAGAACTCTTATGCTAAAAAGTATGTTTTTTAGTGAAAATGAGACTGAAATTGATATGTTTAAGAAGGCCAGTACTTTTGTACCCCAGAACAATCCATTAATAGAAGCTTTATTAGGGTCTACTTCACCCTGTCGAAGGACGATAATATCGAAGCTGATATTGTCAGCACCAAAATGTCGAAAGCAAAAGTCATCGCGCTTGTAAACAGAAATCTCCGTAAGGGGAGATTTCCATTTACTGCAATGCAGTGCGATCTCTGAGTTGGTATATTTAAGTAATTTAATAGATTAGGTACTGCAAAACCTTGGTATTTTGATATGAATCATGATTATAGAAAAAAAAACAAAGGAAAATATAGAACATTAACTATGTATAACATTAAAATATAGCAATAATATTGGGGGTTTCTGTGACATTATCCAGAGAAACTGGAAAATTATTTTATCCGATGAGAAATTGATTAATATAGTAGGTGAAAAACTGAATTTTACATTCAAAAGAAATAAGAACTTAAAGGATCTGCTATGTCACAAACACTTTAGTAAGGTGAAAAGCAGTTGCATAGAAATAAAGGGAACTTTTCCCTGCAGACGGTGTAAGGCTTGTCCTTCAATTAATAGTTCTAATTATTTTATTCATCCAATAACTAAGAAGTATGAGTTTGATTTGCAAGCCAACTGTTTTACTCAGAATCTTGTTTATTTAGCTCAATGTAGGCACTGTCCCAGCTTCTATATAGGAAAGACTAATTGTAGGCTGAAGGACAGAATTTTAAATTATCAGTCTTCTATACGTTTATATGATGTACATAATGCTTTATATCAACACATTGCAGATAACCCCAGACATGATTTTTCTTTTATGGGTGTAAGAAAGGTTTTTATTAATAATAGGGGAGGTGATTTAGTTTGTCAAACTGAGTTTATAGAGATACAATGGATTATTGAGTTGGGGGCAGATAAAACTCCTGCATTAAATGGTGTGATACCTTTAAAGCCAGCCTTGAAAAAATGGAGGGTAAATTCTAAAGTCTGATTGGTTATTTCAGTTTTTGAATTATTTAAAAGCTGTGTAAAAGTACTTCATTTTATGTTCATCTGATGAAGAGTTCATCCCGAAAGTGCCTATGAGTGTGTATTTTTAAGTTTTGGATATTAAACTGCTTTTTATTCAGCCTGTTTGGCTCTCTGCTCCTTTTTTATTTTTTTGCTACTTTGAAGTTTTACTGACTGCTGGAGCGGATTCCTGAAGTGGAAATATTGAATTTTTATATGTTCATTTGAGAGGTATAAATTAGGCTGAATAATCAGAATGAGAGTGGATAGAGGCTCTGGCCCTGAATGGCCAGGTTCCACTGAAAACCACTTTGAAGGCTCATAGGTTATGTAGGATTTGATGTATTTATTTGATGCTTACTTTCTTGTATTATATGTTGTATGTTTTTGACTTGTATGTTTGTACTGTTTTATTGGATATGTTGCCTTTTAAATGTGACATTAAATGAGGTATAGTGATTCTTCGTTGATATTTTGTAACTATTTATTGTTTTGCTGTGATTGGATGTTTTTTTCTGAAGATCTTTGATTTGATTAGCTAATGAAAGTTTTTATACTCATTGATTTTTATCCTCTTGTGGTCTGATGAAGAGATGTGTTATATAGTGGAAGCGCTTACCTTATGAAGTTTTGTAATAAATTTAAAATTTACTTGTACCTCGCAGCTGTTTTTGATAGTACATTATATACTAGTGGCATCTCTCAGTGTCCATATTCTTTATACTTGTGGTTATGTATAATAATTACTTATATGTTTGCCTCTCATAGATTCATAGGTTCATAGATTAGTACTAAGCTAACTACCCTTGCGAGCCATTTTAAGCCTAGCCAGTTGTCCCTTGGGAGACTCTAACCCTGCACCTTGTGTTTGCAAGGCATACACCTTAACCATTAGGCCACCCTCCCAACCCCTAAAAAATATATTATTAGTTTCCTTTTAAATAATGCTTAGAATACTCATTTCCATGCTACATGCCAGTTTTGCAAATTATTATTTATGTACTTTATATTTTATCTAATGAAAGTGGCCCACTCATTCCTTCCCTGGTGTCCCCACTGGTACATTCACTCTCCAACAGTGACAGATTATTGGCTAGTTTGCTGGTCCTACAGAGTGGCCCACTCTTACAGTGGCTATCTGAGCTCAAATGCATGCGGCCCACAGCAGAAAGCATGCTTGTATAGACTTCCTCAGCCCTGTGTGTACGCATAGTGGCAGAGCATGCTTATAGGCATTATGTTCCATGGGTGCAACACTTAATGCTCCCACTAGGTGTCACTAAGGGGCAAGCCAAAGATTCCTCCCTCTCCTAAAATGGCTGACCTGGCAGCGACTGTTCGCTGCATCCTCCCTGGCATAATCTAGACAACTTAAAATCCAAATCCATTTTGGCTGTACATGAGCTGATCGTGCTCCAGCTGCTTGGGGCTAGGTTCTCACAGCTGAAACTGCAATTTTGTAGTCAAGATATACACTCTGATCTCTATATATACTTTCTTTGAGCTGATGTAACCTCAGAGATAGAATATGTAGAGATTGAAGGTGTGGGGGTAGAGCTCCAATACCAGGGGATTCATGGGAGAAGGGGGACGTGTCTCTTGCAAAAAAAATAATTTTGTAACATTTTACATGTTTTGCTTAGATCACAAGCAGAAATTGTGTTGGGCAGGTAGAAGCAAGTTTAACTGTTCCTTAAAAATATTAAAATCCTGAGGATCACCCTTATAAATAAAAGTAAGCAGTTGGCTTAGAAGATTAAGGAGCTTTTAACTCATTAACCCCTAAGGGGTAAGGAATGTTACACTTCTAGCAGCTTATGCACATCTGGCATTCCAGAGTATTTTCTGAAAAGTAAACTTAAATAAGATAAACAAAAGGAAATTTTTGTGAACAACATAAGCTATTTAAACTGTACAAATAGCAATGTTATCAGTAAGAAGTATTCTTTGCACTAATAGTAGTCAGTGCAGTCACAGTCCTTTCATAAATATTATAATATATTGTAATGCATACAAACCTCAAATTATATTTTTTGCTAAACTTTTACAAATTATCTTATCTTGGAAACTATATAATCTAGACAAATATTACTAGAACATTTTTGTTAACCAAACACAAGCCTTCATATGATCACAAGAAATTCTTCTATGAGTGCATGTTCATTGAGAATTTCACAGAAATATGAAAATATATGATTGTCTCATTAGCAATATAAATAACACTGAATATATCTCAAGATATGCAATTTATATTGCAAATATGAAAGAGGATTTTCTTCAACAACATTTAAGGTTTCACCTGATGTCATGCAATAGTTTGTAAGTCACTTGTTTTTTGAAGTGTTAAGTACATAAGGAAATATTGTTTATTTTCATAATTACTAACAGACAACTAGCCATATCTCTGGCACAATGTGATATAAATGGATGCTGCCAATTAATTTTCCTGTCTTCCATCATGGCATATCACACCACACACATCAGCAACATGTGGGGCTCTCAGTTATGAAAAGATTAGCATAAACATTAAAATATAAGTGATATGTGATGAACATTGATTAATTTCTCTGCTGCAGGGTGTCCTAGATTAACATCCTTGGTGCCATTTGTTAGTAACTCCTTGCACTTTCTAATAATGTCTATTATTAGCTTGTAAGTCACTTAGCAAAGGAAGTCAGACTCCATAAGGAGCTATGAATGTTAAATGGAAGTATACAAAAAGGCTTGAATGAATTAATGAGTTGTTTCTTGTGGTCTAGTGGTGCAAGGTTTGAGTCCCTCAGCCTCCATTGTCTAACACTTAACCAGACAACAGCCTTGGGCTGAGTCTGAAAATGGTCCATGGAGATCAGTGCTCTACCCTGGAAAACCAATAAATAAAAAAAATAGGTTGCATACTTATAATTACTATGAATATATTCTTTCTCAAAAAAGGTTAGAGTACAAGGAGGCAAAAAGTGCCCAATTAATATTCTTTTTTATCAGATAAAAACCAGAATGAAAAATAAACACGGTAGTGTAAATATGATTTACTAATATAACTGTTTGCTGGTCCTGTGATTGGAAAACAGTCTAATTCCTCTATACCAAGTATATATTGAATATTTAAGCAATAACCCACACCTCGGTGTGGGTAATGCTGGATTTACCCACGGTTGGTGTGGTTTGGTCACGAGGACAAAGCCCGAGTGACCAGACAAAGACAACCGTGGGTAAATCCAGCATTACCCACACCCAGAATTGGGTTATTGTTATTATGCAATGACATTATTTAAGAAAAAAATACTTACTTTTCTTAAATAATGGCATTGTATAATGTCTCCGTGCTGCCCTTCCACAGCTGTCTGGTATTCTGCGGCAGTTCTGATGTACTGCCTATGTATATTCTTACGCAGTATATCAGAGCTGTGGGTGGAAAAAATGGTGAAAGCAAGATCTCCATTGCTTTTTACAAAGTGTCTTGCTATGTTAAAGGAGTTTAACATAGCGAGACAGCTTTAAAAAAAGCAACGGAGAATCTCCGTTGCTTTTTTTAGAGCTGTCTTGCTATGTTAAACCCATTTAACACAGCGAGACAGCTTTAAAAAAGCAATGGAGAAAGGAAGATCTCCATTATTTTTTTTAAAGCTGTCTCGCTATGTTAAAGGATTTTAACATAGCGAGACAGTTTCTAAAAAGCAATGGAGATCTTGCGTTCTCCGTTGCTGTAAAAAAAAAAAAAAAAAAGAATACTTATACTAATGGAAAAAGTCCTGGCGACCGGACATTTTTCCATTAGTATAAGTCTTTGATTTACAACGTGCACGCTGATTGGTCAGCGTGCACGTTTTGGAATATTAATGGAAGGTCGTTGTATAATGGTATATAATATATAAACTTTCTTACAAAAGCATTTATAACCATCTCAGGCTAGGTAGTGCAATCCTTAACATACAGTTTTAACCTTACAACATATTTCTATAAAATCCATTTAATCATGTTTCTGATATTTTCTGATTAATTGCTTTCTAATGGATTAACATAAATTGTTTTGATTTTGAGTACAGAACACTAAAATGACTGCATTCTTCATGGTTAAGCATCTATGTAATTACATCCTCCATAAAGGATGTTGTCAGTAAGTACTTTTTTATAAATATTATGATGACATTAAATGACAATGGGTAAAACATAATGATAATAAAAATCACTGGAAATAATCGCTCCCAATATTTATATTCCATAACTGGTTTGCTATCTGACTGCTGTGCCCTCCTCTGCTTATTCTCTAGTCTCTCCTCCTGTGAACTGCACTCCACTATCCTTTCTGCCCATCCCCTGGGTCTGTACTCCACTCTTCTACCTTCTAATCTTACAGAACTACTCTGTCTAGTTCTCTCTGAACTCCTCTCCCTCCTCCTGCCTCTCTTGCTCTCACATCAGCCAAACTTACCTGCTTTTCTGATTGTTTCTTCAGATCTTTTCCGTGGGTGTAGCCCTGCTCCATTCGCCTTCACTATGCTCCTGCTCACTTCGCTCCCTCCCCTACCCCCATTCTCACCCACCCCCACTTTACTTACCTTTATATTATCCTATCCCTCCCATTCCTGTCTGTTCATCCACTCACAGACCACCTTGTACCACCAAACTAAGCCCAGCCCATCATCTACCTATCTAGAACTACCCCACCTCCAACCCTACTTAGCTTATCACACTCTACAGTTTCTCAACACACTCCCTATAATGCAATCTCTTCTTTATACCACTACACTTCTCTTAGTACTCTCGGCACTTACCTCCTATCACTCCTACCTTTTCCACCCACTTACATGTTCCCCCACCTTATGCTCCTATGCAACTCCTCAAAAAAGTTACTTCTTTAGTATTTCCCCATCTCTCTTCAACTACTCTACCACCTGTCTCCACAAACTAATTATATTTCAGAACTATATATATACTTCTAAGCGTAAACCAAAACTCTACAATTACCTATCACCTTATACTCTACACACTCCTCTAACTAATACCTTGCTCAGCTCTGGAGACATCCACCCCAACCCAGGCTCCATCTCATCTCCCCACACTAACTCACCACTCAATCCTCCTTGTACATCCCCCTCTGCTCACACTCCCAACCATGCCCATTCTCGCAGTCAAACCACATCACTACAGAAACACCTAACTATTTACTCAGTAAATATACAAAGCCTAACTAACAAAATCACTGAACTACACACATTGATAGCCCATACCACCCCTAACATCTTTACCTTCTCTGAAACCTGGCTGAAGCCTCACATCACTAACAAGTAAATACTCCCACCTGGCTACATTATTTACTGCTCTGACAGATTCCCAAAAAAAGGAGGTGGTGTAGCCATCCTTTACTCAGATAGCCTTAACCTCTCACCTATCTCCATCACTATTCTTGACTTCCATCCACTGAACTTATCCTACTAAACTGCCATCTAAATCCACACAAGAAATTTGCTATTGCTTCCATCTACATTCCTCCGGGAAATAATATACCCATCCTAGAAAATATCCTATCTTGGTTTAGCCACAACTTAAACTATGAAACCCTCATCCTATGAGATGTCAATATAGACTGGTCCAAACTTATAAAAGACTCTCCCCAACTCAGTATCAACCTACATGGCTTCCATCAATTGATAACATCCCCTACCCATTTCCATAGAAACTTGTCATCCAGCTCCACCATTAACTGGATTCTCACTAACACCTCCTACCTCTACCATAGCCCCACTACTCTACCCAACTCCTTAAGTGATCATCTCCTCACTTCCATTCTAAGACACTCCACCCAATCACACAAACCCCACCTTTACAGAGACTGTTGCAAGCTCTCCAACTTTAATATCTCCTTATTCAACTCCATACTATCTAGCTTTGACTGGTCCATCCTTAGACTAATCCCTCTCGAGGATGCTGTTAGCAAGTTTAACAACATTTTCCTGAATACCCTGAACTCCCTCACTCCCGCCAGGAAAATTAAAATCAAATCAAACTATGCTCCCTGGCTCTCTAAGTATACTCAATCCCTTATGCATAAAAGAGATAGTGCCGGGAAAGCATGGCTTAAAACAAAGAACTTCCCCTACTACATAAATACAGAGAACTATGGAATCTAGTTATGAAACTAATCAGTAAAGACAAAAAATCCTGCTATATCTCTGCTCAACTCGATAACAAATCCAACCCCTGCAAGTATTGGGCTACTCTTAACAAAATCCTCTCCCCTGGTTGCCCTTCTAACCCCTCACCATACCCTAATAAATCTCTGAAAACTGCTACTCTCCTCAACAAACACTTTATTGACAAAATCCAAAATCTCACACTCTCCAACACTAACTCTACAACTCCGCCAACCCCTCCCAATCCTCACAACCAAAATCTCTTCTCCTTTCAATCCGTGTCCACTTCATACATTAAATCACTTCTTCTGAAACTTAAACCCTGCTCTCCCACTACTGACAATCTCCCTCCTACCTTCCTGAAATTTACTGCTGAATCTATAGCCTATCCCATATCTATTCTTATCAACAGATCTATCCAAGAAGCTACAGTTCCTTCCATTTGGAAATCTTTCTTCACTATCCTCCCTCCATAAAGGAGGCAAGTCAACTGACCCTTCTATCGTCCCATTGCTATCCTATCCCCCCTCTCTAAGATACTCGAGAAATGCATTCACTCACAGCTTCTCAACTATCTCCTCCAGCACAACCTCCTCACTCCCACACAACATGGTTTCCTGCCTAACCATAGCACATCTACTGCCCTCCTGTCTTTCACTTATTCCATAGCTGAAGCTCAAGACAACAACCAACTCATTTTCTGTCTCTTCCTTGTCCTTTCCAAAGCTTTTTACACCATCTCTAACTCTATCCTACTAACTAAACTTGAAAACCTCAGCCTATCTTCTATCCCCCTTGCCTGGTTCTCCAGATATCTCTCTAGTAGGAAGCAATCAGTTAGATGGCTCTCATCCTGCTATCCCGACTGGAGCTCCACAAGGCTCCATCTTGGATCCCCTACTGTTCAACATTTTCACAAATGAACTATATGCATCTTGTAAACAATCATCCCTCATCCAATACGCAGATGACTCAACACTCATCTCCATCTCCAGCAATATCTCTGAACTACACACCCTTACCCAACTCTCCTTTCTAGCCACCGAAAAGTGGCTGTCTGATCATCTACTAATCCTTAACCCCAAAAAAGACCAAACTCTTGCTCTTTCTCCCCCGATCTCATTCCCACCATAAATCCAGTTTTGCTATCACACCCTCCAACAACACAATCATTAAACCTGAACTCCACACAAAACTAGGTGTCATTATAGATGATGAACTCAAATTCAACCTACACTTACTCCAATGTATAAAAAAAAAAAAACACCAGAAACTAGGCTTGCTTTATCGCAACTAAAAATTCCTAACCTCTAATGCTAGGCTCTCCCTGGCACAGGCATTCCTCCTCCCCTCACTTCTTTATGCTACCCCAGTTCTAACTAATATTCAGGCCACTACCATGAACAAACTTCAACAAACTTATCACAACATTGCTAGATTCATTACTAACTCTCCTTGCAACGCACATCAATGCCTAGCCCTAAACTCTCTACAATGGCTTGAATTTCCACAACTATTGCTACTATCACAATTTACTGCGGTGATGTTGCTGCGGTAGCGTTGTCGCCTCACAATTAGACGTTGCCCGTTCGATTCTCAGTTAGAGCGTCTTCTGTGTGGTGACATGCATGAATGGGCATTCCTTTGTTGAAGGTTGTACGTTAGGCCTGGCAAGCCAGCACGTAAAACTCTACTGCCAATCATTAGCGGACCGGAGTTCCGCTGTGGGGACCCCTAACCGGGAAAAGCCGAAAGACACAAACAAACTGCTACTATCACAATTTCAAATAATACACACTATTCTATACAGACCATCTTCCTGTCCAGCTGTCTCTTCTTTTCTCTCAACCTAGTCCCCATCTCAGCCCTCCGCACCTCTAACCAGCAAATTCTGGTTGTCGACCAACCTAAGAAAAATGTGGGCAAACTTCTATATAAGTACTCTGTAGCCCAAGCCTGGAACAAACTCCCCTTAGACATACATTCCATTATACACCCATCACACTTTATAAAGGAACTCAAACTTCATCTACTTAACACCAAAACCTGTCTCTGTCATAACCCTATGTAAGTCCCCCCACCCCCACTTGTTGTTTTTCTCACCTCTGATACCTAAAAAGCATAATAGTAGCTTACCTAGTTAACCAATGTATATAACTGAACATTTTTAAAATCACATACTGATATGTTGATATGTATCTTTGTAAAATGGCAACTTGTATAATTGCTTTATGCATGCATTTTTCTGTTTTTCTTCTTTTTCAAATCAATATTGTAACTGGAGCTTTTCTCCTCGGGTCTCCACTGAAAACGGGCCTTTGGCCCAGCTGGACCAACCAAGTTAACAAATGTCAATAAATAAATAAATAAGCAAAAATAAAACATCAGTAAGCAGTTACATCCAAACTCATTGAAACTTCACTGAATAAAACATTTGATAATGAACCAATAAGTTCCAGCACAGCACATTTGAAATTACAGTGCAAACATCCAGGAATCCATTGAAAGGAATGAGTTAGACTTCATTGGATAAAACATCTGATAAGGAACTAATACATTTCAGTGCAGGACTTCTACTCGAAACCTAGATGGCTGACATTTAACCCAACAAGATGAAAAGCCAGTAGGATTTTCCACAGGTGGAAAGTCCTCCCACACTTCTCAGAAAAGGAGATTTACCATCTGTAACCCCTACTTGATATAACTAAACTCAAGATTACTGTACCTTGCTGGAAAGGTAAAACCCTTTCAACATTTCAGCACTGGTTGCCTTATTTTGGCAGGAAATGTCTTTCTGTTCATTATTAATCAAGTATCAGACTACCATTCATTTTAAAATAAATATACATCATTCTACCTGCAGAACATTTCTATTTGGTAGTAAAATGTGTGATCACAAAACTGTGACCTCAGAGCAAAATACCAGCATGCAATTTCACTCTAACAGTTGTATCCCCACAGCCCTGCTACTGATTTATATCACTGTTGCACCTTGAAGTAAAGGGAATAGTCCAATATGACGAGTTATTGATCTCAGTATATAAATTAGATCACATAGAATTTTGTTTTCAGACTTCACAAATTTATTCACAACTGACTTGCACATTGCCTGACCCCCATAACGACTGATCTGTACAGCAGTTATAATACTAACATCAGATCAGTAACAATGGAAATGTTTCATGTCAACAACTAACCCCACTTGTGTATATAAAGTGATTACTGCAATGTATCATATACAATGCAGTATAAAGACCTCCTCTGATTTTCCCTGAAAAGAGGTTACTATCCTAGTGGGACTAACGTAGTCAACAACAGATAAATAAATGTCATTTTTTGGGAGTAAATCCAAATCAAAGGGCAAAGGGTCACACAAACAAACCATTTAGTAAAAACTATTATTGAATACACCAGTAAAGACTAAACATGGGCATTCAGAAGCCATGTATCTGAAGCAATGATATGTCTTTAATGGGTCATTTGCATACATGCCATGGGCCTCCATTATCGGTAGTTCAAGGTGTATTACACAGTAAAGCCTGCAATTGTTTAGGTAAAGCTGCATTTCAAAGTGTTATATAGAGTAGGGGGCTGTACTCTGGTAGGGTAGGAGTAATAGCTTGTGAGTTTACTTTAGCATTATTAAGAAGCTGAAATAGCTTCATTTTATACCTACTCAGTACAATAAAATAAAATGCAGATGAATATAATAATCTGATACTAATGTAAAAACATAGTGTAGTAGATCATTCTGACACTGATACATATACAGGAAATTTAACTCTTGATTCACCTAGTTAGACTGTGCCAGGTGAGGTCACCATTTGCTTTTGCCAGTCCATTTGGTAGCTAGATGTTCCTAGTTCAACCTGAATTCATATTAGTGCTTGATATTTGCAGGCAGTACATGTATTTATCAAACACAGGAAATTAAAAAGCTCAGATGCCCATTTGTAATCAGTTTTGGCCATCTGTTTTCATATTACACTTAATTCCAGTTTAGCATTGAAACTTATAATTTAATGTGCAGAATGCCAACAAATTAACAGCTGGCAGACTACAAAGTAGTCTTGCTTGAAGATATCTGTCAGAAGTATTCTTAAACAAAGCTGTTTTAAATTAAAAAACATGTTGTGTTTAATTGGTACTGTCTGAAAGTGCATAACATATGCTGCATAAACAAGACTAAACAGATAACATAGGTACTTTTGCAAGTCACCCATATGCACATAAGGAATGCTGTGGTGCTAATAACAGCAGAAATTTCTTTCTGATAAGATTTACATGTCTGGTTGACACATCACAGACAATGAGACCTCCAACTATGTGTATGATGCTACTTTTAAGAATTTTCATTTCTACTTCTGAATGAAACAGACTTACCCCCGGATTCACGAATCCTCCGTGTAAGACTTAATAAGTCTTACTCGGAGGCTGCAGTTGAACGGTATGATGTCAGTATGCCATGAATATGCATGAAGGCACGCTGACTCAACCGTAAGTCTTACACGGACCGTGTAAGAAAGCAGGGGGTGTGTCCGACTGCCGAGCAGTCTAAATGTCTACGCCCCTGCAAGTGTTTTAAAACTAAACAAAGCACACAGACAAGAGCGAGTCTGCTCAAATGTCCCTGCACCCAACACCACACTCCCTGATATTGTAAACCCCTATCACAGTTCTAAAACGCAAAATATTAAATATATTTTTTTAAATCCCCAAAATAGCTGCCCGTATTTGCGCGTGTGTGTGCGGGTGTGCCCATTGTTTAGCTAGAGTTAGCAACTCTGACATGGAAGAGCATAAGAAAGAATGTTAATGCAAATCACACCAAATAGCAATAGCATAATGGTAGAGTGTTCACACAAAGAAGAGGCATTCACGGTTTGAGTCCCACCACTCCCCTTCCTATTTATTTTTTAAATCAGTATATGAAATAATACCTGACAAATATGTTTAAACATTACTAAAAAGCAGTGAAATGGCCAATGTATCAGAGAACAAAATAAATATTTTAAAGGATCCTGATATAAAATTGCCTGCAGTTAAGCAGCGCTTCACCCAGCGCAATAGAGTTGCCAGTAGTTTAATAGTGCTTTACCTAGCGCAATAGAGTTGCCCATAGTTTAATAGCACTTTACCTAGCTCAATAGAGTTGCCCATAGTTTCATAGCACTTTACCCAGCACAATAGAGTTGCCCATAGTTCAATGGCGCTTTACCGAGTGCAATGTGTTTGTGCGGATGTGCGCGCCACGCCAACCAGGGCACAGTAGGGCACCGAGGAGCAACATAGAGCAAAGTTGCTTAAATGCAGCCACACACCCTAGCCTGTCTGGATAGTATGAAAATAAAATGAATAACAAGGTTCGAACCCAGGACTCTGTGCATCAGAAGCAAAGTACAGAACACAACATAGGAAAAGCAGCCACTATTAACATGCATATACTTAAGAATGGTAGTTTAACCATTACTAAGCAGGTCTGCAGTCAGCCGAGAATTTTACAAAATGGCCAATCACAAAAAAGTGCGGGAAATGCGGCATATTTAAGCCTCACAGGCGGGAATACATGCCATAACTGATTGTAGCTCACATCTGCAGTTAGAATGTCTGGTGTCGGAGAGGGAACAAGCTTCCGAGCGCAACATTGGGGCATTGAGGAGTCCAAATACATGGTTTGGCTCCTTGTCCACCGTCATGAGTCAAGACTCCTGCAGGGCCTGTTCCAAGGGACGGAGTACAAGGCAGAGGCTTGGAACCGGTTAACTCCTGACCTCACCAGTGCCACAGGTGTTCCTCGGACTGGTGAGCAGGTCCGTTACCACCATGCAGACCTGAAGAGATGAAAGCAGGACCGCTTGAACCAAGAGATACAGGAGGCCCGTGGGATGCGGGATGCCCCACAACTGAGTATGTAGCCATGGAATGCAGTATGTAAGAATTGATAATGGAGTATGTATAACGGATAGGTATGTCTCAATATCCATTCATTTACTTTACAGCTGCAGGTGACCGTGCTATGAATTAGCAAGCCTGTGCTGATAGGCTGCTAAGGCTGCACCACCAGGCAGGTTAGTGATTATTCTGCATGTATTGTTATATAAGATATGGGAGAGAGCATGAAAGAAAGTGTTGTAGTCCAATAATACAGCCATAAAATTGCCTGAATAAGTCCTCTGCATGTACTGTCAGATAAAAACATCAGAGAGGCAGAAAAAGTGTGTAGAAACCCATTAAGAAAGGTAACATATGTCTGCAATAATATCTCTGCAGGCACTGTCATATAAAAGAAGTGAGTGAGCCTGAAAAAAGATTGTTCTAACCTATTAATAAAGGTATAATATGCCTTGAACATGTCTGCCATATACACTGTTAAAACAAATAAAGGAGTGAGCCTGTGGAAAAGTGTGTAATGTCATTAATAAAGGTCTAAAACCCAGAGTGTGTCTGTGTCACAGAGTCTGAAATGTTGTTGTACCCTTGCAGTATACAAACAGTACTGTTTGAAAAGGTGCTGGCAACCCAGAGTTGTGCAGTCCCATATAAAGTGGGTGATGGAAGTGCTAGTAGCTGTGAAACATATATACAGTCCACAACAGGCAGTTACTGGCTGGCATGAATAAGTAAACCTGGCACACATGTAGCATGTTATGTTTTCCCCAGAAATGTGAGTGTGTGTCAAGAAATGCAGGGTTCTGTACAAATCGAAGTGAAAATGTCATGTGAAAACATCCCAGATATGTAGATGAAATATAAATGCAATCAAGAAATATGTAGCAGTAACATCTGCATCCTGGACAGTTAGTATGTCAGATATAGGTCAGGCATATATTGAACTAGCCAAACCCATTACACAACCTAATGTATGGTGGCAAGTGTAATAATACAGGTAGGGGGTATGCACTTGCAGTCACTAGGAATGTAGTGTAGACTAAAAGGTCATTATAAGATGTTAACCAAGGTTTTTTTTATACACCCTACTGTATGTGCATTAACCATGCAATTCCACACCTCAATGGGTATGTGTAATCTTAAATATTTGTTGGGACATATGTCCTATTGTTCTATAAATATTTGCATTCACGTTGATGCATGTGCCCTGTTTAAACCCCACAATCATGGTGGCCTGTTGCTACCAAACATCCCTGCATGCTGTTGGAATAACCACTGTGGTTCAATATATGCATGTGTTATGCTTGCCGTTCAACTGTTGTACCCTTGGTGTGTTGGGTTAATGGGAATATTAATGCATGCTGTTACAACTAATCTGGAATGCTGTTTTGCTTATGTTGTAATTAAACACACCTAATCACAGAACGTATGGGAAGGCCGGTCCCAGCGGACCCACCTGTCCCTCCTCAGCCAGTGAGTGCACCTGGCACCAGCAGGTCCGGTGCCCATCCCGGGCTCCCCTCCTCCGTTGGTCCTGTGCCACCTTCGGGTGGAAGCGCTGCAGGGGATTTGGCTCACCCCCCCCCATGCAAGCGTGGGCTGAGAAGGGCCACCTGTCACTCTTCAAAGGGTCCGGGCTGTGGTGCGTAGAGAGATCCAGCATTCAGTCGCTGATCCCCTACGTCAGCTTGAGGCAAGAGTGGCGCGTCTCACAGGTGAGCCTGCCCATCCTACGCAGCCCCCAGCACAGCCACCCTTGGGTCTGTGAAGGTTCAGTGGTGACTGCCCATGAGTGGGGATCTCAGTTCCACTGTTACCATCTGTGGGCTCATGGGCTTGCAATTTCCAAACATCCGACCCCGTCAATTGTGTTCACCTACCCCATGTGTCATACACCGCCCCTGTAAGCATCTTGTCTGTCTTGTCTGTTTACCTTCCCAACCTACCGCCCCGGACATACCTACTTCCTCTACCTCACTTCCCACTCTCACCTAAAAAAAAAAAAAAAGGGCAATCTGTACCCACAAAAAAATTATGCCCCATATATAGCTGCCCATTTCGCACACATGTCCATCGGACAAACATGTAAGCTGATAATTAGAATTGGCAGTACAACATAGGTTCATAGGTTCATACTAGGCTATCTGCCCTGGGGCAATTATAAGCCTAGCCCGATTTTATTTGGCTTACGCCACCCCTTGATTTGAGTATACTGTGCCCTTTTTAAGGTTTAGTTTGCTGTGCCTCTGTCTAATAGTGACACGGAAGCTATCCCCGGGACAAACCTACAATCCCCCATCCACTCATCAAGATTCTTCTTGAAGATATTCAGTGAGGTGCTCTGCCTAACATGAATTGGAATTCTATTCCAGAGCAAAGGGAGCCTCTGGGTTATGAATCTGTCCCTCCAGCAAGTTCTATTTATTTCAGTGCTGAGGCTCAAGTCCCTCGAGCATGTGGCTCTAAGAGATTTAGATTTACTGAGGTGGAGCATGTCCATTAATTCTGGATTGGACATAGCTTTATATGTCAGGCATAGATCGCCTCGAAGTAGGCGGTATGCAACTGAATAGAGCTGGAGTTTTTTTTAACTGAGCAGCATTTGGCATCTGTTTGAGTCCCTTGATCCTCTTGGTGAGGTACTTTTGGGGTCTTTCTAATTGCTGCAGGTGTCGGGTAAGGTACATCCCAAAAGGGGCATTGTATTCTATGATGGGCCTGATGAGGGATGAATAAAGGGGCACGATTACCTCTCTTGATCTAGAGGTGAATCCTTTCATGATGAGGTGGGCTATGTAAAAGGTCTTTCTAACCACTTTGGCAATGTGGTTGTCAAAGGAGAGATTGCTATCAACTTGGGTCCCCAGATCCCTAATTTCTTTCTCTGTACTTAATGGGTTACCGCCTATGTGGTAATTTGTGGGCACATTGTTTTGCCAAAGGGTATGACTATACACTTTTTGGCATTTAGCTTTAGACCATGGCTCTGGCACCAGTTATCCGTCTCTGTGAGACCTTCTTGAAGGATGTTTGTGTCAGCTGGAGAGTTGATTATGGCGCCTAGTTTGCAGTCGTCTGCGAACTTGGTGAGCCATAGTCTTCCCACATTGGCCTGTACCTCGGAAAAGTATATACCGAACAAGAGCAGTCCCAGGACAGAACCTTGTGGGACGCCACTTGTGACCGGTTTGACATGGCTCCAGCAACTCTCACTCTGTGTGTTCTGTCTTTGAGCCAGTTTGCGACCCATCTTGTGACATAGAGGTATATATTTAAGCTGGATAGCTTATCTATGATGCCCGAGTGGGGTATTGTGTCAAATGCCTTTGCTAGGTCCAGATAGGCTGTGTGGACTACCTTCCCTTCATCTATGGCTTTGGTGACTGTTTCAAAGAAGTCAACCAGGTTCAAAAGGCAGGATCTGCCCTTGACGAAGCTGAACTGGGTAGGATCTAGTGTCTGTAGGTCCCCAATGTCTTTGTTTATGAGCTCCATGATGATCCTCTCCATAGCCTTGCAGACTAAGCTAGTCAGGCTTATGGGGCGATAGTTTCCAGGGTCTGTAGAGGCTCCACCTTTGTGGAGTGGGACCACTGTTGCTGTACGCCATTCTGTGGGCACATATCCTGTAGTGAGGCTGAGATTGTACAGCTGTTTTATTTGAGGGATTAGTTCTTCTTGGAGTTCATGTAGGACGCAACCCGGGATGCCATCTGGTCCCATGGAAGCAGTGTTTTTTGCTTTGGAGAGGGAAGCCTTCACCTGAGCATCAGAGATGTTTGGGAGGCAGCCCTTTGCTGGGATAGATACTTGCTCTTTTTTGGGGGTGGAGAAGTTTGCACTGAACCTGTCTGCCAGGATATTGGAAATGTTTGTGGGTTCAGTGTATTTTTTGTTGTTTAGAATCAACTCAGAACAAGTCTGGGAGTTGCATCCCAGGTTCCTAACATAACTGAAAAAAGCCTTATGATTGTCTTTAGTGTCCTGAGCAATTTTTCTCTCGAAGCTGGCCTTGGAGGATTTTATGAGGGATCATAATTTTTTGCTAGTACTGATCAGAGATGCCTTCCCTATTAGGGATTTTGCTCTATCATGTAGTATCTTCCTCCTTCTGTTGTACAGTTTATTTATGGCTGGGGTCCACCAAACTGGATGCCTGCCTTTGGATGTTTGGGTTTTGTTTTTGTTTGGGATAGCATGATCCATGCATTCCTGGAGATGTCCGTAGAATACGTTTATATAGGATTCTGCAGTGTGAGCCATAATTTCCACTGGCCCTGGGGCCTTGAAGGATTCCACTTCAGTTTTGAGATGTGAGAAGTTCGCTTTTGAGAAGTTTTTCACTGTGGTTTTCTGGGCTGGGGGTGGGGTCTGATGTGGACATCCAGTGAAATTAATTTATGGTCTGATCTTACCAATGTGGGATATACTTCAGGTGTGGAGCATAGAGTCCCCATGTTGGTAATGATCAGGTCTAGTATGTTATCCCCTCTTGTGGGAGTGGTGACTAGTTGTTCCATAGCATTTGAGTTTATAATTTCCAGGAACCTTTGGGCTAAGGTGCTGGGGCTTGAGTAGTGCTCCCAGTCTATGTTTGGGTAGTTGAAGTCGCCCAATATAATGGTGTTCGGAGAGATCTTCATGTTCTCCAATGTTTTCAGGAAAGCCGAGTGGGATTCCTGACTTTGAGAGGGTGGTCTGTAGGATGCTATAAATTGAAAAGCAGTCTTGCCCACTGTTAGTTGCACATGGATGGTCTCTGATACTTCGTGCAATGCCACTAACCTGGAGGTGTGGATATCCTTGATAAATATGGAAACTCCCCCTCCTTTTGTAGTTCGGTCCAGGTTTTGGGGCCGAAAAGCATGATATGAGGTATAACCTGGTAGTGCTGGTGTGCTCTCTGGAGCCTTGAACCAGGTTTCTGTTACTGCACAGATATCGATGTTCTCCATACTGAGGAGAGCTTTGAGTGCGTGCATCTTGAGGTTAAGACTTCTGGCGTTTAGCAGCATTACCCTTAGTTTCTTGTTTCTTGTGCTGTCTATGGAGGTGGGTTTGACTTTTGAGCCTTGCCTAAAAAAGGCACTATGGGGGTGGCAAGAGCCTTTGCCAATATCCAAAAGCCCAGTGGTGACAGGTACAAGCCGTCCCTAGCAAAGCAACATGGCTTGTCGAGCATGTCATCCCAGGCTGACAGACACTGGATCCCCTTAGAATGACACCAAAATTTTAGCCAATTGTTAAAATCGATCATTTTGTCTTTGTACTGTGGCATCATTCTGGGTGAGGGTAAGATGCTGCTCAAGGTCAGGGTCATACCGGCCTGGGCTACATGATCAGAGAGCTCCTCTATGTCTCTTTTCATGTAGTCCAGGGAGGTATGTCTCAGGTCATTCACACCAGCATGTACAATGACTGAGTCATATTTGTATTTGCTTTGGAGTGACCTGAGTGCTTGCGTTATGTGGCGGATCCTAGCACCCGACAGGCAGCTCACTGTGACCTTCTCTTTATTCAGCCTGGTGAGCAGGATGTCAGTGTGTCTGACAATAGAGTCACCTATTACAAGAGTATCAGGTGTGTTATTCAGCCTTAAGGGCTGTGGCTGCTTGGCACACTGACTTTGTGGGCTATGTGTTGTGTGTGTTTTGTTTTGGGGTAGCGTTTGCTTGGATGTCTGCTTTGGAGGTCTCTGTTGCTTAGGTAGATTTTTATTTAGAGCCTCCGAGTATGTTTTTGTGTATTTAAGTGTTTGGTTCGCTGATGTGGTGGGACTATGTGATACTGGAATTGTGTTGTGTGAGGTTACCTTCTCCTCCTGACTGGTTTCACCAGTTTTGAGATGAGAGAGCTCAGCCTCCAGTTTGGCTATATGGTTGCATCTCTCACATATATTTGAACCTGTTTGGAGGAGGAGAGGGTTGTCCGTGTACATGAGACAGTTGTAACATTGCCTCAAAATTCCCAGATTCACCAGCTGGACTGGAGAGGAAACCATTGACTAACCTTTGGACATGCTAGAGTAATATAGGGAAACTGAATTAAGACGGACCAATAGGGGACAAGGTAATCGTAGAGAGTATAAGAGTAAGTAGTGCTTATGGTTTAATAGTGCTAACTTGTAAGATTACTTATTTGGACCAGTGAAGGGCCTTAGAATGAGAATATGGTGTTTAAATTGAGAGATAGAGCAGTTCTAAGGGAAAAAGTGAAGAGCAGACTTTGTGGAGCCAGGAATAGTTTAAACCCAATTAGGCAGCGTTGCCCGTTGTTGCGCTATGCACAAAACACGCAAAACCGCGCAAAAGAGGGATTTAAGAGAGGAAGATCAAGGAGTTTGGAATTGACCCAAAATGGCCAATAAAACTACAGTTTCAAGTCAGTAACCACTCCCACAGGGGCAGGCAGGCTGCTCAATGTTTATCACTGCCACTGATGAACAGAGAGACTTCCCTTTAGCCCAAGCAAAAAATGGCCTCCAAGAAACTTACAAACACTTCAGAACAGCAAGCCTGTAACTGAACTTTTTTAAATCTCAGAAAAGTGGGAAAGAAGCAATATTTTTTTGTTTTTTTGTTTTTGTCAGAGATAACAGAGGTTCACAAGTATCAACAAGTTATAACAGTGCAGTAAATGACCCCACACTTGAGTGCTAGGCCAGAGACAGATAAAATGCAAGTTATGAGAAGAAAACGATTTTAAAAATAAGTGCAAACAGGAAATTCAGTAAACAGCTCTAGGTTGTGCTCTTGTTGTCCTCACCCCTCTCCCAGGGGTGGAAGGTTTCAAATTTCACTCCTAATTCATTGTATATGCACAGCTGTTGCTGTTAAAGAAATGGGCAGGTATGGACCTTCCCTACACCCGTCCTGCACATCCCGAGCTTGTTTAGCTACTGTGTGTCCCTCTTTGTGCCCCCTTTTTCATCACTTTCCTATCTCCCCATTTTCTTTTCTTTAAAAGAAATTAGCGTGGGGGTTAGCGGGAGTAAGCACTTTTAAGCAGTAGTAAGTGAGTTTAAGCGAGTGTGCGCATGTATATGCTTAGCTAAGTGTCGCTAAGCATCGCGCAAACCCACGCAAACCCGCTTACAACTGCTTAAAAGTACCTTAGTCACTCTATGGCAGGGCCCTTGTTCTGCTCAGCAGCAAAAGAAAATACCTCTGCCAGTCTCGAACCCCAGACCATTGATACAATAGACCACTACCACTACCAATAGACAATTACCACTAAGCCACAGCAGATATACAAATAACTTGGTTCTGAAATAAATATTTCATGCATTACAATGAGGGAATGTAAATTAAAATTAGGAATGGTATAACACTAATACTTTTCTGTGGGTCTTTACCAGCAGTGGTTGTGGAATTGCATGACATGACTGTGAAAGGAGAACCAGCCGTCCTAGCAGGGAATAATGTTACAGTAGCACCTTACAAACACCACCCAGTATCAGACCAGGATTAATACTGGCCACAGGAATACAGTGCAATAACCACATTTGTATGGCAGTTAATTGTGTAAGTGAGAAAAAAATACATACTCCCATGTATCCTGTGTTAGCATTTGGAGGGGTGCGTACATGTCTACACTGAGATGTGTGTAGTTGAAGCAGCAACATTCAGGTTTGAGTACAACATGCATATAACTGGCTACAACCCTAGCATCAGATAAGAGACATATACCAACCTTCAGACTGACACAACGGTGTCCAGAGCAAACAAGCATGGGCCCCACCTTGGAAACCTATCTAAACTAGCATTTTATAGCAGTTGGCTGCAATCAAAGTGAGTAATGCAATCACCAAACAGCAGGCTGCATGCAATTACTGAATGGTGGGCAGCAATTGGTGCAGAGGCTGTCACATGCACAAGTACCAGATACCTAGAAAAGCAGGCTGTAACTGCAGTCCACACATGCAATTATATCATTGCAGGTGCTGTGAGATAGAGAGTGAGAGAGAGAGAGAGAGAGAGAGAGAGACACGGACACAGACACAGACACAACTGAGACAGACACAGAGACAGAACAGAACAGAGTGAGAAACAGAGACAAAACATTGAATAGAGGGCGAAAACCAAAAAAAAAAAAACAATAAAAAAAAAACTACAAAACCGTAACACACGGAGCAGGGAAATACTAAGGTAAGGTATGTAACTCACATGTATGTGTTGGCATGTTGTAGATGTTCCTGAAGAGTACTCTACACACTGCAAATTATCCATGTGTGGCAGCAGTATGTATCTAGCTGTATCTGCACATGTGCATAGGGCAAGGGACATACTGCAACTGTTAGTGAAGGGTGGACAGATATCTGTCAGTGAAGGTTGATATGTGCATACATCCATGTAGGTCGTAGTGTGTGGCTTAGAAAACAGCATGCAGTGCGCAGGAGTGGCCGTAGGTCAACTGGTGCCCTAGGCAAAAGGGCTCCACGGCACCCCCTACCGCACTTCCTGGTGCCCCCATCCTTGTCTTACTACACCACATAAATAGTGGAAAAGCACCCCTGCTAGAGCGTCCGCCCAGTTGGCCTATGCCTAAGGCCAGCTATGGCAGTGTTGATATATGTCATGTGGTGGTTAAATGCTGTGGGACAGATGTGTCAGATCTGCTGTGTTACAGCCAGTGAGGCCTGCTAATGCAACAAGGGCTGAGGGCACCCACATGCATTCTGCACAGCACTGTGCAATTTAATCACATACCTGTACACCCCACAACTGTCGCATAAGTGATATTCCCACCATGAAAGGTGGACTGTACATGTGCCTATATGTACATCCATGTGTACAACAATGGATGTGTACATGTATGTGTATAGATATGCATGTATATAATATATATATATATATATATATATATATATATATATATATATATATATATATACACATATAGAGTGAGAAGGAGAGAGAGACAGAGAGACACGGATTCATATGTACTGCAACAGGTGTGTGGTGACCAAGGCACGGACTGTAGACAAGTGTTGATACTGCAATGCCATTCCACCTTCCCAAAACAGTGTACCCATTAACTACCACATAGGTAGAGATGTACCTAACAGTGAAGGTGTGAAAAGGGAACATGGGACACAGGTGGACAGTAGCCTCCACTTTGATGAAGACAGTGCCACACTACACCTGTAATCTGTCTGTGTGGTATGTGTCATGACAACAGGTGTGTCAGCTATGGATGTATAGGGTACAGTTGCCCTGTACTCATCACAATGCCCTGTGTGGTATGTACTTAGGTTCATAGGTTCATAGGTTCATACTAGGCTATCTGCCCGAGGGCATTTACAAGCCTAGCCCATAGTTTTGTGGCTTACGCCACCCCTTTAGTATGGGGAACTATACCCATTATTTTGCTGTGCCTCTGTCGAGCAGTGACACTGAGGTAATCCCTGGGGTATATATGCGATCTCCATTCCATTGGTCAAGATTTCTCTTGAACAAGGCCAGCGAGGTGCTCTGCCTCACATATACCAGGATTTTATTCCACAGCATAGGGAGTCTTTGGGTGATGAATCTATCCCTCCAGCACGTCCTATTAATAGCCATGTCGAGGTTTAAGTCTCCCGCCCTTGTGGCTCTGACGGATCTAGATTTTTTGAGGTGAAGCATATTCATCAAATCTGGGTTTGACATGGCCTTGTATGTTAGGCAAAGGTCACCTCTGAGCAAGTGGTAAGCGACTGAATAGAGCTGGAGTTCTTTCAGTCGGGCAGCATAGGACAGATGTTTGAGACCCTTTATCCTTTTGGTGAGGAACTTTTGTGGCCTCTCCAGCTGTTGCAAGTGTCGGGTCAGATACATTCCGAATGGGGAATTGTACTCAATCATTGGTCTGATGAGTGATGAGTATAGGAGACTATGACCTCCTTGATCTAGATGAGAATCCCTTCATGATAAGGTGGGCAATGTAGAAGGTCTTCCTAACTACTTTAGCTACATGGGTGTCGAATGACAGACTACTATCAACCTGGGTCCCCAGGTCCCTGATAACTTCTTCTGTGCTCAGTGGATTGCCACCTATTTGGTAGCTAGGGGTAACCTTGTTTTTCCCGAAGGGTATGACTATGCATTTTTTGGCATTTAACTTTAGGCCATGGCTCTGGCACCAGTTATCTGTTTCTGTGAGACCCTTCTGAAGGATATCTGTGTCAGATGTGTTTTCTACTATGGCGCCCAGTTTGCAGTCATCTGCAAACTTTGTCAGCCATAACCCTCCTGTGTTTGCTTGTACTTTGGAAAAGTAGATGCCAAACAAGAGTGGGCCCAGGACTGAGCCCTGACAACTACAAACTTCACATGACAACTACACCAGGTGAACAGGCCACAGACAGACCCCCCAGAGGGTAATACTGTCTGCAAACAGATGCCCTATGCAGACAGACTCACAAAATCAGAAGTACACTGTATTGCATACTGGCCACAAAGAGGTGACCTCTGCCGGACATACAGAGGTATGTTACACCCATAGCTGGCTGACAACCACCATGGCAACATATCGCAATCCCTCTGGGATAAATGCTCTAGGGCCCTAAACCTTGTCAGCTCATTAAACGGCACATACTGGAGGGATAGGTTCCTATCTCAGAGATATGCCATACACCAAATAGACCACATAGCAATAGCAAACAAGGCTCCTCCTTAGCAGTTGTTATAAATGCCCCTGATGATTGTGTGGGAGATTGGTAATACACCCCAGGAAACACCTCTGTGGTTCAGGTTGGCAGAGGCAAGTGAAAACAAAGTACATGTGTGTCAAAGGCCAGGGTAGCATATGGCTAAGTTGCCGTAGGCCCTAGGGCCAATAGCATATTACCTACCTATGACACTATGCACTCACACATGTACTTAATGCAATAGCTGCTATGTGAGGTTGCATAAGTGTAACGCTAAATGTGTCCAAGGTCTTTAAAGGTGTGATAGCTTAGTGTGATGTTGTATCTGACATGGTAGTGCCTATCCTAGCTGTGAGGACAGCAACTGATGTGTAATGTACTGTTAGGAAGACATAGTAGTATGGCAGATGATGTGACGTAGTTCTCCGTTGATGAATGTGGTGTCTCATTGTAGGCTAAAGCAATACATGTATGCTTAGTGAGTGGTACTGCTGGTGAATCCATCACCAATATGAACTGTAGTACTACCTGAAGCTGTAGGACTAAACAGCACAGTATGGTGTGTGTTCACATTGCTTGGAAACACTGTTATGTGTGTTTCCTGTAGTCTCCACAGAGGACAGAATGCAGACATAAGGGTGTGTAAGTAGTGGCACACAGTACCGTATGGTACACAGGTAATGCTCATCTGTGTTGGCATACAGTGGTGCGTTGTATGTTTGCCTGGTGTGTGTGTGATTATGCCTGTACAATGGCTGAAATCATATGTGTGTTACAGGGTAAATGTGTGTATCCAGCAACATATATATTCTGTTACAGCAGTATGCCACCTATAGTAACAACTGGACACATCTGTTAGGCAGGGCTATGGCATCAATGACTAGGGTGGTTGATTGGTACTACTGTACCTGTACTATACATCCATTGCAATGGATGACATCTCTGTTCGTGCATCAGTGTGATATACACCCCTGTCTTGAGGTTGTGCAATGTGTCACAAACAGTGTGTCGAGTACTGTTGTATAGTGGTGTGATATATAGAGTCTGCCAGGCAGTGTTAGTTAGTTGTGGCCTGAGAACCAATAAGTGGTATTGAACGTGTGCAACCTCTGACAGCCAATAGGATGGTATATATGGTAGTAAAGTGATATCTGTTGCTAAAGGTGTAAAGTGTGACACAGGATACTCTCACACATATTGTTCATATCTTTTTCATCCAGATGACCCACCACCGCAACCCAGCGTATACAGCGGAGGAGGAAGAGGTGATACGCAACAGCCTTTTGCAGCAGTACACAATGCTCTTCTCCAGAAGCGGCCAGCACCAGCAGGAGCGGACTGCACTGTGGCAGGAACTTGTTAGTCGGGTAAATGACATAGGCATGCATAACTGGACATATGGGCAGGTACACCATCACTGCAGTGATTTAATTAGACAATTCCAGCAGTGTGCGTCTGATATCCAAAGACAGCAGCTTGCCACAGGTGAAGGGGTGGCCATTCATCCCCCCTCACCAGAGCGGAGGAGCTGCTCCTAAGCATGGTGGCTCCTGGACAACAGCTACAACAACCACTGACATGTGTTGTAATGGAGGCCGGAGCCACCCAGCACATCCACCTGGAGCAAGCAGGTAACATGCCCAATCTGTAGACTACAGTTAACTGTATTGTTAGATTATGTGTACGTGAGATGTGTACTGTGTGTTTAGCAGTTCAGCTGCCTAGTGTTGTGCAATACAGATAGTTTGAATAATATCCCTACACCTACACCTGTGACTGTTGACTGTTGTTGTACTGCAGTTTAGCATACCCACTGTAGCAATGCCACAGTTGTGGCCACTGACAAACCCTCTCATATTCTCGTAGGTCCCTCTGGTGTGATGGCAGGGCAGCCGATCCATGCTGGTGAGTGTGTTATACCTGCAATGTTGGTAATGAAATATGCATGTCATAGGTGAGGTGTAGGCCATGTACACGTAACACACCTACGCATAATGCATGCCGTGCATGTTTGCTGTGAGATGTTGCACAGCTCAGTAATGTCAGTAGCTACCTCAATGACATGCAATACACAGAGCATGACACACAATTGTGGCAACCCCGTACTGCACATTGGATAGGCATAGTTGCAACACCTGTACACAACATAACACATTGATCACATGCAGTACACAAAGTCATGCTACATATGGCGTAACCACACACCCACTGTAAGGTCACACGTCAGTATCCCACATGTCATCCACACACACATGAAGTACCTCGGGGGTAGAGGCCTATCATGGGGATGTGCAACACTCTTCAACACATAACACAGTCATGTGAGGCAATGCTCCCTACTGGGCACCTCATACACTCATGTACAAAGTGTCTGTGTAATAGTGAACGTATCCATGGCACTGCATTTCAGGTACAGCATGCTAGGCGGTGGTCTGTCACATAGTAGTAGCCATGAGTGACCACAAGATGCATGATGATGATGAGGGCACATGGTACTACACCCCATCCAGTTACAGTGACCACAGTACTACACATAGCAGTCTTTGCTGTGTACCTCATTGTTCTGTGTGTACAAACATATGCACCTATACACACCATGCATAGCATGTTGTGTGTGTGTTTACATATGCTAGTATACACATTCTGCACATCAGTCGCCATCTGTACAAGGAGTCACATATATGTCCTGGAATGCTATTGGGTGTATAGGTCACATGACACACATTGAGTATGTGTGGTGTTTAATGCTGCAGTCATGTAGCATGCCATGTCGTGGCTGGCACTGACATATCTGCAATATGTGCCACACTCATCATAACCACTGTACAATGTCCATGTTGAGCATTGGGATTCATTCACGTCTACATGCACCACTCATTCCATGTCTGTACATTGCATGCATTCGCTACACCTGTGCCCACTATTATGTGCTATGGACGCAGACACTGTCATCAGACATGGCAATCTATGTGTCACACAGATAACACATGCAGCCATGGTATGTATACCACTTGAGTGATGGTGCACATGACATTGCAGAGCAGATAATACTTGCACAGCAATGCTGTGTCCATGTACACACTCTGTTCCAGGGTGTACCCAATCACTGAACAACTACACACATGCATCAAAGTCATGTAAAATGTCATTAGATAGGGCTGTCTACACTTGCACTGCATGGTCTTGAGCAACACATATTCTGCATGCTGACACATGTGTGGTGACTGTTTGCCTTGTGATACTGTCACCCACCATCACCCACTATTGTGTATGTGTTGGACTGCTGGTGTCTGTGTATGTGCAGTGGTGAGCAGTGTATTTATGTGCATGTGTGCATGTGTTCATGTGTGCATGTGTGCATGTGTTCATGTGTTCATGTGTGCATGTGTTCATGTGTGCATGTGTGCATGTGTTCATGTGTGCATGTGTGCTAACATCACGTACAGATTGTAAAGTGTGTTTTCTGTCTTCCTTCCACAGGTGCTGAGTTAGGGGTGGCTGAATGCAGCAGGGAACCTGATGTCACCGCCACTGATAGTGGAGATGATGAGACATGTATTGTGGCACAGGAAGGTTTGACAGGGTCTGTCATTGGTCCACCAATCGACACTACACAGCTGTCAACCCCATCTATGCACACACTCATACTGCCAATACATCCCTCGTCACCAATGGCCTTAGCTGAGGGTCAGCATACAGTTGGCATTGACCAGGAGAGTGTGGTACCTATGGCACATGCATCCCCTCAGAGCAGCCATAGCCAGATTACTGGAACGGTACCACATAGGCGGATGTCCAGGGATTCTCGGGGGAGCATCACTGGTCGTATTGCCCCTGGCAGACGTGCCCCCAGAGGTATTACAACCTCCAGTATGTTCTGGGCTGTAATGCAGGCACAGGCACGTATGGAACGGTACACCCGACAGGGACTAAGGGCACAGAGGGCCCATTACACTGCTATCAATGACAGCATCCGTGATCTTGCCGGCGCCATCCGGAATTACACCAAGGTCCCCCACGATGTGTTAGCCATGAGCCAGGACCGTGCGGGATGGATGAGAAGCTGACGCGGATGCATGACAGCCACAGTATCAGCTGGCAGTCGTCGCGGATGGACCACGGATCACAGCTGCTCCCGTAGTGGCAGTACCAGCACTAGCAATGCTGGGGCTGGCCTGTCCATTGACCATCCTACTAGACCACGTGCACATGGTACTGGCCAGTCCCAGCAGGGACATGGGTCCAGTCATCATACCTCTGCCTCTGATGACAGCACCCAGTCAGGGTTGGAACCCGATACTTCCCATAGCACCCCTGCTAGGCACAGGTACTGTGTCCATGGCCAGAGACAGTGATCTGTATGGCCTAGCAGGTACAGTCTGTGGCTGTCTCACAACTGCCCATATAGGGCAGCCACATGGTGGAGTTGTGTGCATGCAGGCACACACACATTTACCATACAACTAGGGCTCACACATACACACACATTACATCAACATTGGCCCATGCAGTACTGTTGTCCCTCACACACACACACACACACACACACACACACACACACACACACACACACACACAGACATGCCGATTGGATGGGTCAATGTCGGGCTCTGGCAAACCTACAACACACCCTGTGCATATGATGACACCTGTGCCACCTCCTGTCATCTGTAACATTGATGCAGGAACAGGCTAACATGGTTCTGATGCACAGGGTGACATTATAGCAGTGTAGCAATAGTAGCAAGTTGACAACAGGAAAGTGTAATGATATCCTTGTAGGTATACCTGAGCAGGCATTATGCATCACAGCTGTGATAGTCCTTGTAACATTGTTTACACCAGTGTTAGTCCTGAGTATGTAATGTCCACCCATGTGCCACTTGGCTGAAGTGTACAGTGTTGCCAGCATGTGCTAGTGAGTGGACAGTACGTGTGTGATGTGTGTATTACAAATTAGTGGGTGTACATCTGTGAACATGGTGTGTGCGCACTGTCTGCATGTACATGCATAGTGGACACATAGGATGTGTGACATACCCTGTTCTACACATTGTTAAAATATCATGGTATCTTTCGATGGCCAGTATGCATTCTACTACATATATGTACTAACATGGGTACACATGTGTGTATGACATGGGTTGGCACTATGCTGTGGGTGATACTGTTGATATCTGTCAATGATCTGCAGTCTGGTAGTATACACCATCTCAACAGCATGACTATAACCAATCATTAGATGTTGTCCTGACAAATGACTCACAGTTGTAGGGAACTCAGTAGCAGTTGGATCCTCCCAGTACTATACAATAACAGTAACCAGTGGTATTGCCTGCCACAAGTTCCTGGGACCACACCTGTGTGGCATATAGCCCGTACATGCAAATACACTAGGGATATGTCCATCAACATCTGGAAATGCATGCATTGGCCTACACTGCATTCCCTGGATGGGACGCATATCCTACACAAGGGTATCATACAGACAGATACCTGTTGTCCAATACATGCTGTATAGCAGTAAGATGTCTATGGCATATTCATCCACATTTACTATACATACTCTCCCGACAGTACCACATAGGTGGTAGCCCTCAACATGTATGTTGGGTACCAATGTGTACAGACAGACACGTGTTATGTCATCTGTCCCTTGGTATCCACATATCCATAGGTATTGTGGGGTCCCTCAGTGTTTCACATAACACATTAGTGGCCTGCATGCATATCCACAGGGCTGGTGTACACCTATAATGACTGTCCATTATTGCCAGTCGTTGTTGTGTATGAACATGTCTGACATATACCCTGGCAATTACCCTCACTCACAGTACTCTATAGTACCTGTCATGGGTGTGTGTGGCAGAGATGTCCTTGGCCACGGATCACTACATTGGCCGGGCTTGACACAGACATACATATATGACCTTGTGAAGCAGCGGCACAATCTGTCGAAGGTTACAAATGTATTCATGTCGTATGCAGGCTTCACACCTATGTACTGATTGAGGTCACATGTACACATATGTATTTGACACGCAGATACCTGATGGGTGCAATGCACATACTATTTGAAACATTTGTCATACCGTAGTAAAAGCAAAACCCGCACTGCATTGACCACCTGTGGCACACACACACTTGGCGTTTGCAGGACTCAAACCCCTACCTATCTATGTTATGATACTAGAGAGATATGCATTAACATGGTGCGCTATATGCATTACTGGATGGTTCATGTTTTCCTTGAATATTTGTAGGATGCTGACATCATCCGACTTTCCAAAGAGGGATGTACCTCTTTTAATGTGTTTTCCCAGTCTCCAAAAAGGCTACTCCTCTCAAAGGAAACCACACACATACACACACTTGGCATTTGCAGGACGCAAACCCCTACCTAACTATGTTATGATACTAAAGAGAAACGCATTAACACGGCATGCTATATGCTTTACTGCGTGATTTCTGTTATCCTGGTATATTTGTAGGATGATTACATCATCAGACTGGACATGGTAATGTGTGTACACATTGTTTTGCAATCCCAGGAATGATCCATGTAGGTTGGCAGGTATCAACAGCTTGTACAGGACCCCATGAGTCTCACCTTGTGTGATCTATCTGTGGACACATTGACATCCCTCCATATGTCAACACATATCTATGCACAGATTGTTGATTTTGTGGATACGACATGTGTCTGTGATGTTGATGAAGAGCTGTTCATAGTCTATGTGGGACATGTGTAGCTCTGTTCCATGATGTATGTCCTGGGTGGCTGCCTTGCAGATGGTGTAGCATGCTTGGGAACCATGATCTGCACAAGAACATACCACAGTTGGTAGGGTTGTGTGTTTGTCGGTTTCCAAAAGCTCTGTTTATCACTTCTGCCATGATGCACTCCATGGCCTTGCAGATCAGACTTTATAGGCTTACTGGACTATACTTCCCATGGTGTGTTGTGCACCCACACATGTGGGGAGTGTCTTATGTTGCTGTAACACATTTGACGGTTCCAGTTCCTGTGGAGTGGATGAGGCTCAACAGAATGTGCAGGTGCAGGGTCTCTTTGTTCTGTAGTGCATGCATGACACATATTGGGAAACATTGTAATCCAATTGCTGCCATGCTTTTGGCTTTGGGGGGAGCTGTTCAGCCATTCTACACGTGATATCTCCTGGTATGATGTCAGAGATTATCGTCTGTGTGAGGTGGGTATGTATACATGGGCCTGTCTGATAGGATGTTGGCAATGTCAGTAAGGTACAGTTGTCCCTGACTCAGCACATATATCAGTGCACATTACTATTTATTACATAGCTGAAGGACATGTCATGATTCTCAGTCTGGACTCCTTCTCAGCCACTCTTTACAAAACACCAACAAACCTGAGCACTAATCCCGGTTATACTCTTTTACACACTTAACACCCTACTGATCCTTTGTGCTCAGGCTATAGAGTATGTCATCATAATACACTGGCATGTCCAGGGGTCAGTTTAATGTGTACTCTCCAGTCCAGCTAGTGAATATTGTGGTTATGACACAATGTCACATCTGCCTCATGTACACAGACGACCCTCTCCTCCTCAAATCACACTCACATATATGTGGGAGATGTAACAATATTGACATACAAGATGCTGAGCTCTCTCGACCCATGACTGGCATAGTCTATCAGGTGGTGAGGGTGACCACACACACTACATATCAGTCTCACATACACCGATAATGACAGCACACAAACTTCATTATCACACATACACATATTTGGAGGCTCTACATACACTCTGCCTAAGCAGCAGAGACCTCCACAGCAGACACACATACAACTGCTACCCCACTACAATGCCCACATGTCACACAGCTCACAATGTCAGTGTGCCACAAAGTCACTGCCCTTTGGGCTAAACAACACACCTGATACACTTGTTATAGGTAACACTTAATGTCAAACACACTGTCGTCCCACTCACCAGGCCAAACAAGGGAATAGTCACTTTGAGCTGTCTCTCAGGTGCCAGGATCCGCCACATAACGCATGCACTCAGGTCACTCCAAAGCAAGTCCAGGACTGGCTACATCATTGTCCAAGCTGCTGCGTACAACCTCAGACGTTCCTCCCTGGACCACATGACATGAAACAGAGGAACTCTGTGATCATGTAGCCCAGCCCAGTATTACCCTGACCTTGTCTAGCATCTTACACTCACCAAGTATGATGTCACAGTATACCAACAAACTGATCACATTTAACAGTTGGCTAACATATTGGTGTTATTCAAAGGGGATACAGTGTCTGTCACCCTGGGGTGACATGCTCGACATACCATGTAGCTTCCCTATGGACAGCTTGCACCTGTCACCCTTGGACCTTTGAATACTGGCTAGGGTACTTGCTGCCACCATAGTGCCTTATTTAAGTGGGGCTCAAAGGACAGAACCACCTCCATAGACATTACATAGTACATGACACTGAGGGTAATGCTGCTCAACACCAGATGTATTACCCTCAAATTGCGCCCACTCAGGGATCTCCTCAATATGGAGGATAGCAATATCTGTGCACTAACAGACACATGGTTCAGGCTCCCACATGCACACCAGCACTACCAGGTTGTATTTCGTACCATGCTTTCTGACCACATTACTCGGAATAGCCAACACAATTAGGGGTGTATCCATATACATCACAGATGCACATACCTCCGGGTTGGTAGCACTGCACAAAGCATCACAGACCATACATAAAGCATCACAGACCATACATATGCACCTAACATTGTGCAAATCGGCCTTTTGGTTTGTTGCCTGCTACAGACCACACTCCCCAACTCAGCAACTCCACTCAGCTTTCCTGGGAACATTGGACAATATGAAGGTCTCCCCAAACACCATTATATTGGGTGATGTCAAATACCCACACATTGACTGTGGATAGTACTCAGGCCACAACACCCTCGACCAACAGTTGCTACTATTTCTGCACTCATATGCTATGGCACAACCAGTCACCACACCCACATGAGGAGGCAACATATTGGACATGATCATCACCGACATGGGGACTCTATGTGCCACACCTGCGATATACCCCTCATTGCTAAGGGCAGAACATACTTTATCCCACTGGACATCCATATCCCATCCCCACACCCTTCCTGAGTAATGTTGGTGAACTTCCCATAGGAAAATGTCACACTCCTCCAAACCATGGTGGTATCCTTCAGAGACCCCGGGTCAGTGGTAAGTATGGCTCAGACTGCTGTATCCTATACATACACATTCTATGGACACCTAGTGGACCGCATGGATCGTTACATCCAAAATAACAACTGGACTCATTCCTGCAATGGCAGTGGACCTGTGTGGTAGACCCCAGACATTCATATGCTTTACAACAAATGGAGGAAGCTACTACATGATAGAGCACAATCCCAGACAGGGAAGGCATCTGTGATCTGTACTAGCAGACAACTACAATCACTTGGGTAATTATGTCAGGCACGCTTCTAACGGACAATTGCACCAGACACGTCGGACACTCACAAGGCTTTCTTCAGTCAATTCAGGTACCTGGCTGGACACTCACTGATATGCTGTGTGTTACTGCACACTGACTAAACATACCCTGAACCCACTGATATTGCCATCATCCTGGCAAACAGGTTAAGTGCAGATGTGTCCCCCACATCCCCCCTAAGGTGGTGCTGTCCATACCAACAGAGTGTAACCTCCCAGACATCACGAGTAAACAGGTGAGTACTGCCCTCCACACAGCAGACTTCACAGCATCAATGGGACCAGATGATGTCCCAGCCTGTGTCGTACACAGCCTTCATGACAGACATAACACTCACATTATGTCACTGTTCGACATAAGAGTTATTGCAGCATATGTACCCATGGAATGGCATACAGCAATAGTGGTCCCGCTCCACTGATTACTGCCACAACAGACCACAGGCAATATTGGCCTAAAAGGCTAATTAGCCTGTTCTGCAAAGCTATGGGGTGTATTGTAATGGGACTCATGCACATAGACATGGGTCCTACACATTATAGCATTGTTGTGGGCAGATATTGCCTGTTGGACCTGTTCATATTCTTTCAACAGTTACCAGGTCCATCAGTGTTGGGACGGTTGTCCACACAGCCTGCCTGGACCTTGCACAACCCTTCAACACAATACCCCACTCGGCCATTATGCATAGGCTCCCCAGCATCAATATCAAAACATATCTGACATGATGGATTGCTACCTGGATCAGGGATAGCATCCACATGCTCAGTGTTGCAGGTGCCATGTCTGACTATACACCCATGACACATGGCATCCAACAAGGCTCAGTCCTGGGACCTCTCTTGTTCAGTATATATTTGTGTGATGTACAGGCTATCACAGGAGGGCTATGGCTGCCCATGTTCGCAGATGACTCTAAACTGGGTGCCATAATCAGCTATCCTGCTGGCACATGCATACTCATACAGGGTCTCACAGAGATAGCTTGAATGGTGCCTCAGCCATGGCCCATGGCTACATGCCATTAGTTTGCATAGTCATCCCCTTTGAGGATGACAAAATGCCCACACATTACCACATAGGTTGTAATCCATTACATACAGTAGTGGTTGTTACGGTTTTGGGGACACAACCTGTTCATACTCTCGCTTTTGACAATCTTATTGCCATAGTGGTTAGACCATATGTCTACATAGCCCACCATATCCCACATGGTTTCACATGTTGATCACGTGTGGTCATTGTGCCCCTATACTCTTCATGACCATGCTTGGTTACTATACCACATTTGGGATATACCTTACCTGACACCTGCAGCAACTGTAATGGCCACAAATGTTACTCATTGAGCAGATGTAGGGACTCACACAGATGCCCTGCACAGTTCCGATACAGTAACTCCAGCTATACTCAGTCACTTACCACCTACACGGATGTGTTGTGTGCCTCTAGTTGCAGGCAATATCTGACCCAGACTTACTGGACATGCTCCACCTCAGGATATCCAACTCCCTTGGAGCTACACACTCCAAGGACATATACCTCAACACTGATGTTAAAAGGACATGCTGGGGGGACAGATTATTATCAGAAAGTCTCCACTCACTCCGTAGTGTAGTCCCGGTTTTGCATAGGCAGAGCCAGCCACTGACCACCTACAGGTGACATCTTGACATGTGGATGGGTGATTACATGTTTACCCATGGGATATCTTCTGGGTCCCTGCTAGACAGAGGCACAATACACTCAACATGAATGGGCTATCTTGTGTGACCTACTATTCAGAGGCACAGTGTTCTGATTAGACTGGGTTGCAGAAGCCAAACACACTCTGGCTATGCTTGTACATGCCCTAGGGCAGATAGCCTAGTATCAACCTCTGAACCTATGATAATTTTCATGATGCACAATGTTTATTCCTGATACTGTTTGCAGGTTTTTATCATCTTTGCTTTCACACTTTCTATGAACCGCTTAGGTATCTGCATAACATATTTGCTTATGGCAGGGTTCCACTATATTATTTACATGTCTGTTGTCATATCAGTGTGTGCACAGGGCAGATTGCTGGGTAGTGAGAGGTTTGTGGGTTAACACATGCAACTGCCTGCTATATGTGGCCCAATGCTGTACTCCAACATGGCAAGTGTCTGAGCATGCCCAGTTCAGACTGTCAGTGTTCTGTTGCCTGACATTTGTCTCATGTATTCAAGTGTGTGAGCATGCCCAGTGTGACCTTTCAGTATGTTGCTGTCTGAGGTCCACTACATTTGTTGATGTATGTCTACATGTCCAATATTAACATTTGTACTGTGTGTGTTGAAAGTCAGGTTCTATTCTTACTGCAGGACTCACCTTTGTGTCATAACTCGACAGGGATTATGCTGTGCCTGCAGGGTTTCCATGAAATACTTTGCATATACTTATCGACATTTCTTCATACAGTGTAACCACTGCAATACTGTCATGGTTCACTGGTTTAGTGCTATGACTATAGTGCACAGTATCCTGGGTTCGAGGCCCATTGCTGCTTATTTTTTCATACTGAGCAGACCAGACTGCTTAGGGGCCAGTAGAGCAAATATGAGCATGTTGGCTTTTGTTCAGCTATGCCCTACCTAGACCCAGCTTGTCCAACATTGCTCAATATTAACTCTCATTGCTGGACTTTGGCCAGTATTACTTTACATTGACCACATTTGTAGTAGTTGGTGTGTGCGATTTTGTTTACATATACTTCATGATGGTAAATGCTGTTTAGCGCTGCTTTATATTGCTTAACACATGGCAATCATGTCTCAGGTGTTGATGCAGGGCTGCCTATGTCGGATGCACATACTACATTCCCTATACGTTTGAAAGTAGGTAGCGACAATGTAGGCATCCCTTTTACTATATGTGCGGGTCAGAGAGAGGTATCATTTCCAGAGTTCCTACTGAGCCAGTGTATGTGCTATACGTTGCCTCTTTGCCAAGGCCAAAGCATACTGGGTATGCCTCCTTCTGCCTACTGGGGCAGGCTCAGGTTGTTCCTCCTCTGAGTCATGCTCTGCCTGTGATGGCCTTGGCAATGGTGGAGGGATGTTTGGCCCAGGCCTATGCTGGTCCTGCTGCAGCTGTTTTCGCAGGATCATATTATGTAGCATAGCACATACCATGACAATTTGTTTTCATGTAGTTGGTGAGTACTGCAAGGCTCCACCACATGTGTCCAGGCACCGGAACTGTGACTTGAGCAGCCCAAACACACGCTCAATTACATTTCGTGTTTGTGCGTGTGCTTCATTATGGCGTTCCTGTTCAGGTGTGTGTGCGTTTCTGATGGATGTCATCAGCCACGTCTCCAGTGAATAGCCAGCATCCCCCACTAGGTGACCATGTGGGATGTCCCCATTGGCAAATGTCTGGTACAGCTGTGTCAGATGCCAGATATGGGAATCATGGTAGCTTCCAGGGCAGCCAGCACACACATTCAGTATTATGCTCTGGGCATCACACATGACCTGGCAGTTGATGGAAGGGAAGCCCTTGCGGTTGAAGTAGACCCTACCCCGCTCACAGGCTGGTGCTTTGATGCATATGTGCATGCAGTCTATTGCACCCACTACCTCAGGATATTCTGCTGTTTACTGGAAGAGACACATATTGCTAGCCAATTCCTCACGGGAATTGGGGAAATATACATGATCACTGACGTGCTGATATGGCATCCAGGAACTGGTGCAGTACCCTGGATGCTGATGCCTGTGATATCCCCATCATATCACCAGTTGGTCTCTGGAAGGTACCTGTTGCTAATATTCTTAGGCCAACACATACCTTAGTTTCCACTGGGATGGGTTCCCCTCTGTTGGTTCTGTGTGTGACGCGTGGCCTGTACAGCTCAACAATTTGCTGTAGGAGGTCTATGTCCACCCTATAGCACTCCACTATCTCCAGCTCATGTAGCCCCTGGTAGTTGCCCTGGGTCTGTACACTCTTCTCCATCTCCTCACTGTGGGTTGTTCAGCAGCATTCACATTCTCACCACCCTCAGCCTCTTGCACATGTTGTTCTATGTTGCCTGCTGCAGCCCTTCTCATTTTGTTGGTTTGTTTGTTAAAATATCCCCGCTTGTATACACCGGTGGTGTAGAGTGTGGAAAAAACAGTGGGGAAGGTGTTTGCTTACTTTATAGTAGTGTTCTGGGCTGGCCTGGTCTGCTGTCTGTGTAATTGGCTGATTCTGATACATTTCACCTGCTAGCTAAGCTAGTTCTCCTTGATTACCTTCCTACTGCTGTTTTCCCTTCCCATTGCCTCCCTGTTTAAGCCCGTGTGCGTGCTGCGCAAATGGACTGCTCAAATGTGCACAGAGCTGCTTTTTCCTGGTTTAACTTCCTTTTTCTTCCTGTAGAATTCAGTGCATGGCGCGCACACCCACTTACACTTTATAAAGATTGCTAGGCAGGTTTAGACAGACCCCTAGTTTATCTGTGCTAAGCTAGGAGCAATACCGAGCCACAGGGCTCCAATCCATTTACAGTATGCCTGACAACCCCCTCCCATGATGTCACCTACATACTAGTTTTGCACCTAGATATTTATACTCTTACACTCTTGGGACCCTCCTCACTCCCCGGGGAACTCTGGGATTCACTATCCTTCCCCTCACTTGCACAGGATTGCCAGCTAATGCATAGTTACATATCCCACACTGAGCCTCCCCCCTTAGCAACCATTACTCACTGTCTAGGTTGTCTTATGCCTGCCATTGACTTGCATACTGCTTTTAGTTCGAATGCTTATTTTAGTTTTTTTTTATTATTTCCCCCTGATCTCATTTGCACGCCGCTGCCCTATGTTTAAACAGGCAAGATCGGCGAAAAAAAAAAGTTTATTTTTTTTATTTTTTACACATTTTGCAATGCCAATGGTCTTCTACTTGGCCATTGGCATGCTTCATCAATGATATGCAGGCTTTATTTGGAGCTGTCATAGCTCCATTTTGTAGTTTGCAGAAATGTACTCGGTTACTAACCGAGTACATTTCTGCAGATTGCACTAGTCTTGCACAAACTATTGCACGCTTCCTGGATTGCAAAATCACCTAATTTGCATGAATTTCTCCTGCAAATGAGGTGATTTGCATACCAGTGCTTAGTCCATGCAGGATTAGTGCTGGAACTCTCGTGCATGCCCCTGCCGGCTGTCCCTGAATCGGACGGCAGATGTATTGCCTGCGTGAGCTCCTGCACTCATCTTGCACTCCGTGCAAGCTTTTGAGAATCCAGGGGAAACAGTAGTAACAAATGGCTGGAGGGAGTATAGATGAAAGAAGTGAGAAAAAGTAGGAGGAGATGTGGTATCTAAGTAGGATAGGGAGGGAGAAAGGAAGAAAATAATTATTGACAAACAAGGCAGGGTTGAGCAATGGATTGTGGAGATGCTAGGTGGGGTGGAAACAGAAACAGAGCCGGGAGTTACGGAGTCTTTCTTTTAATAGTTTTTTGAAATTATGACTGTTCAGTATGGATCTAATGTATAAAGTAGTAGTTAGTCAGAGCTCCAGAGTGAGCAGTTAGGGATATAATAGGTAATGACAGATGAGATGGATGGACAGACAGTAGGTTTGTTTAGTATAAAATGTGCAAAGGCTACTTGGGAGAGGAGGAGATAGTGAGGTAGTTTCAGGTTTTTAGAGATAGACAGAGGTGTGAGTTGAAGGGCTATCTGGCAACAAATCTGGCAATTTTATTGTAGCATAGTTCCATTTTAGTTTTGAGAGTGGAGTGTATGTTGGTTAGAATGGGAGAGGCCTAGAGAACAGTAGGGACTAGGTATGCATTGGCTAGAAAGAGTCTGGAGTTGTTAGGAATTTTTGGATCTGTATAGCAAGCCACATTTCTGGTGTGTTTTTTTTATACAGTTTTGGATATAGGTTCTTACGTTCAAAGGATGTTACTAGGCTATTGACCCGAGGGTCTTTACAAGCCTAGCCATTCAATTCCAATTTAATACTAGATGAAACTATGCCCAAGATTTTTCTAGCAAGGACTGCCCATGTCCAAGAGAGAAGCTGAGGCCATCTCCGGCAGAAATTTACATCCAGTCATCCAGGTTGCACTTAAATGAGGTCATGGAGGTGCTCTGCTTGACATGGATTGGAAGCCTATTCCAGAGGAGTGGCAACATCTGAGAGATGTATCGGTCTGTCCAGCAGGTGCCATTTATGTTGCAGGCTAGATTGCGGTCTCTGCAAAGTGTGACTCTAGTCCCATTTGACTTACAGATGTGCAGCATTTTCATAAGATTTGGGTCAGAGATAGACCTGTAAGCCAGACATATGTCACCTGCAAGTAGTCTATACGTTACTGAGTACAGTGACAATGACTTCAATCTGTCCCTATAAGACATGTGCTGGAGACCCTGAATTTTCATTGTTAGAAATCTCTGTGGTCTCTCAAGTTGCTGCAGGTGTCTGATACGATACATACCAAAGAGAGCATTATATTCAATAATAGGCCTGATGAGGGATGTGCACAGGGGAGTTATAACCTCTTTTGCTCTTGAGGCAATGCCTTTGCTAATCAGGTGAGTGATGTAGAATGCCTTTCTCACCACAGTAGACGCATGGTGGTCGAAGCTGAGGTCACAGTCAACTTGTGTTCCCTCACTTCAGAATTGATACTTAGGGTATTAGTGTTTATTTTACAATCAGCAGGGACATTGTTTTTACTGAAGGGAATGATGATGCATTTTTAGCATTTAGTTTAGGACCATGGCTTTGGCACCAATCAGTGGTCTGTGTAAGTCCCTTTTGAAGAATGCTGACATCGCTAGGGGATTCAATGATAGTACCTAATTTGAAGTCATCTGGAAACCTGGTTAGCCACAGCCCCTCTGTTTTGCCCTGGACTTCTAAGAAATATATGTCAAATAAGAGGGAGACCAGCACTGACCCTTATGGGACCCCCACTGGTGACAGGTCTGCTGGTAAAGGTGAAGTCTGCCACTTTGAGTGTTGTTGATCTGTGAGCCAGTTTGCAACCCAATTGAGAACATATGAGTTGATATTCAACTGGGGTTGTTTGTCTGTGACACTGCCAGTCCAGCTCTTAGTGTACTTGCATATTTATTTGGTGATACTGTACAGGCCACTCCTAGATAGCCTTGGTCTTGGTCACACTTACCATTTGGATAATAGTAACATCACACAGTAGGATTGGTCACCCTTTGGAAAGGGCCTTATAGTAGCTGATAAAGAACTTGTTGATGGCAGTGATAACTACCTTTTGGTCTGGGCAGAAGGGGGCATAGCTAGCAAACCTGTGCCAGCCTTTCCCAGGTGTATGTGTGTGTTTGTATATCAATCAAATCTCAAAGTGTGTGTGTGTGTGTGTGTGTGTGTGTGTGTGTGTGTGTGTGTGTGTGTGTGTGTGTGTGTGTGTGTGTGTGTGTGAGCTACTTGGGCAGGGACATGAAGCACTGGTTAGACAGAGAGGGTGCTGGAGGTTTTGGGTTGACCATTCGGCTGAGATCTTCACCCTATAGCTGTGCCAGTGGGGATTCTTATTGGGGATCTGGAGAGAGAGGGAGAAATCAGCCCCAGACTGACTGTGATCTCTGTGTACTCTTAAGGGAAATTGTACTTTACTGTATGTGTACTGTCATCCTCCCAATGTGTACGTCCCTCACTTGTGCTAGTGGTGAGGATTGAGGCTCCTTGGTTAGTGGGCCAGTGCAGGAGTATCACATTGTCAATGATGCCTGAATGTTGGATTGTGTCAAAGGCCTTGGCCAAGTCAAGATAGACTGTGTGCACATCTTTGCCTTCATTGATGGCTCTGGTCACATTCTTGAAAAAGTCCACTGGGTTTTGCAGGCATGACTTCAACTTGATAACACTGAACTGGGATGGATATAGGGTTTGGAGGTCACCTTTATCCTTATTTATGAGATCCATGATGATTTGTTCCATTGCCTTACAGATGAGACTAGTTAAACGTATGGGTCTATAGTTACCCGGGTCTGTTGCCAAGCTGCCCTTGTGAAGGGAGATAACAGATGCAGTTTTCCATTCAGTGAGGACAAAGCCAGTACTCAGGCTGTGGTTGAATAGGGTGCCTAATGAAGTAGCTAGCTCTTGTTTAAGAACATTAAGAGCACAGTCAGGAATGCCATCTGGTCCCATGGAGGCTGTGTTCTTAGTCTTGGAGAGAGCATTGACGACTTGCTCTTTGGAAATGCAGGGAGGAGGTGATGTTGAAGACATGGTTTGTGGTATGCTTGGGGATGGGGGGTGAAGTTTTCACCAAACCTGTCTGCTAGCAGGTTTACAATTTCCGTAGGGTCAGTGTGTGCGATATCATCTACAATTAGTTCAGCACACATTTGAGTCCTACCTTTTAGGCTGGGGACATAGCTGAAGAAAGCCTATTGGTTATCCTTGGCTATGGTTGCTAAATTTTTCTCATTGTTGCTCTATGAGGATTTTACAAGTTGTCTTATTTGCTTGTTTAGGCCAAGGAAGGTGCTCTTCCATTTCTGGGTTCTCAGCAGCTTCTTTCACTTATTGTATAATCTGCTAATGCTAGACATCTACCAGGACAGTGTGCTTTTTCTTCAGGATCTTGCTTTAATCCTATCAGGCATGGCTTTGTCTACAGATTTTTACCTTAGTATATCCATCAAGGCCATCTGTGGGAACTAGAGCATGGAAGTTGGTTATATCATTCTTTAGGAGAGTATAGTTAGCTTTGGTGAAGTTTTTTAGCCTGATGTCACCTTTTGGGAGTTCTGGTGCTACTTCTACTTCCAAAATTATTGATTTATGGTCAAATTTAACCAGTGCAGGCCCTACACTTGAGGCATTACATCAGTCACTGATATTGGTGAGGACCAGATCTAGAATATTAGAGCCCCTTGTGGGTGGTACACTAGTTGTTCCAGGGCATCTGAGTTAACAAAATCTAAGAATGTTTGTGCAAATGAGTTGGGCTCATATAAGTTTCCCAATTAATTGAGGGTTATTTGAAATCACCCATGACTAATGTGTTAAGCTGTACTTTAATTGTCCCAAGTAGGTCTAAATAAGCTGTATGGGCTTCTTGGTTCATGGAAGGGGAACTGTAACTGGCGATGACATGAAGGGGGGTCTTACCCATGGTAATTTGGACTTGGAGTAACTCCACAGAGTTATCTTGTCTAACCAGTATAGAGGCGTAATTAGCTTTAATGAAGATAGATACTCTACCTCCTTTAGTTCTCAGACCTTCAATTTGTGGTCTGAAAGTCTGGAAGGCATTGTAGCCTTGCAAGGCCGGGGTACTTACTGCAGTGTTGAACCAGGTTTCTGTGACTGCACAGACTTCAACATCTTCCAGGGAGATGAGTGCTTCCAGAGAGTGCAGTTTCTGATTTAAACTCCTAGTGTTTAGCAGCATGAGCCTTAGTTTCTTTGTGTTTGAAATTTTCACGTCGGAAATTTTGTTTTTGTGACCTTGCCTAAAAAAGGCATTATAGAGGAGGCAAGTGCCTTAGCCAGCAACAGAAAACCTAAAGGTACCAGGTGAAGTCCATCTCTGGCAAAGCAGCGTGGTCTAGCCAACATGTCATCCCAGGCTTACAACTGAACCCCCTTAGAATGACACCAGAAACTTAGCCAATTATTGAAGTCGGTCATTTTTTTATTGTGGTATTATCCTTGGTGAGGGTAAAATGCTGCTCAAAGCTAGGGATATACCTGCCTGGGATACATATTCTGAGAGCTCAATCATGTTTCTCTTCATAGTGTCCAGAGAGGTGCATCTCAAGTAGTTCACACCAACATAAACTATGATGGAGTCATAACAGTACTTGTTGAGAGACTTGAGTGCATGTGTGATCTGGTGAATCCTTACACCAGACAGCTGACCGTCACCTTCTCCTTGTCTTTATGTCTCACTATAGTCACCTATGATTAAAACATTTGGAATAGATGTGCCTTGCCTTAAGGGCTTATTTGTTGAGACACTGGTGCTAGTATTTTATGAGTATTGGGTGTTTGAGGTGTAGTGTTAGCTGCAGCATGTTTGTGTACTGGAGGTCTCTGGTGTTTAGGTATATTTCTGGAGAGTACCTCCGCATATGACGATTTATGTGTTGGGTGCATACTATGAGTAGAAGTCGTGGTGTGTGAGCTGACAACCTGTTTAGTGTTGCTTTTCTGGGAGAGAGAGAGAGCAGTGATTCCAGATTCTTAGTGTAGGAGCATCTCTTGTAAATTTTACTTGAGTGACTTAAGAGTAAAGGGTTATCAGTGTATATGAGGCAGCTGCTGCACTGCTTCAAAAAATCTATGTCAGCCAAGCTAGCAGGAGAAACAGAAGGAAACTGACAATCCATAATGAAGGTTTAAATCAGGTATCTCCACTGATAAGGAGAAAAAGATGGGGGCATATGGAGATCAAACATAAGTTATCAATGATAACACCAAGCAGTTTGTTGTGTGACACTAATATATGTGTGTGTGTGTGTGTGTGTGTGTGTGTGTGTGTGTGTGTGTGTGTGTGTGTGTGTGTGTGTAGATATATATATATATATATATATATATATATATATATATATATATATATATATATATATATATATATATATATATATATATATATATATCTCAAAAGGAACTCTGTGTACTCACCACGTTGAATATGAAAATACAGTTCAATAATACGATGACGTACAAAGCACATATAAAAAATAATAATAAGAGATAAGTGCCTTTGGGTAATAAACCCTTCATCAGATTAAAAACAAAACAGAAATGCTTTCTATTTAAATAAACACATATCCAATCAGTGTTAGATAAAACATGTGTCAACTAATCAAAATTAGAATATTAGAATGTTCATTAGATGTAATAAAATTAACTAACCAATCATCATTTACTGTTGCAAATACAAACCAAACATGGATATCAAATATGTCTAAGGACATGGCACAAAACAAATCGCCCACTAATTACCCTGCAAAAACCAGGATGGTATTAGTTAAAGTCACAAATAAATACATTCATTGGTGAGCAATGTACAAATCAAGATCTTGTATTCTAAAATCCTACCAATTATTGCATACCTGTATTATCATTTGTACGCTGCTTTACACAAAAACGGCAAGTTCCTCAAGTCATACTAACTTCAGTTTAACATGAATTCTATATAAACCATTTAATTGGGTATATTATACAATATATATCATTAAAAAGTACCAAAATCAATAACACGTCTATTGATGCAAAAGAGGACACATCTTATCTACACATGGATATATCCATCAATTTCTATATCACACTTATAACAGTGTTATCCAGACATTGAAAGAAGTTGAAAATACTATGAGGAAAATGTCATTCATTCTCAGCATGTTAGCATTTAAAACAGTGGATACATCATATCTGCATGCCACTCATTATTAATGTCTGGATAACACTGTCACTGTTGAATAAAAGTCCCTGGGTAGGCATAGCACTTTGCTGCTTATAGCAGACTAGCTAGAGAAAGATCCAATCAAATAAGTTAAAACTGGAGCTGTGTGACTACAGCACCTGTAGCAAGTCACAGTTCTTTTAGTCCTATGAATCTGAGCTACAGGCCAATGACTACAGGTAGGTTAGAATTTCAGAATATTTTGCTTTTGCATTAGGGGGACAGAAAAGCTACAATTAGTGTACAAATGGTAGGGAGCAGCAGGGAGAGAAGTACTTAATTATTCACTGGGGGTTGAGGCAGATGCAAGAATGGGAGGAAAACAATAGCAATGTAGCAAACAGGAAGTCACTGAAATGCAACTTTAAGCAGTCATTTGATAAGCAAAATATTAGACTCTAGCATCAAAACTGGAATGTAAAACAATCTATAGAAGCACAGAAGCATAAATCATGCAGCAAAATTACAATACTGACACTATTGCAATTCAAACTACAGTGTAAGTCAGAAGGCTAGTCAGATATTTTTTTTATTTAACATTTTGTTAACTGGGAAAGTCCGACTTGGAACAAAGCCAATTTTCAGCGGAGGCCTGGGGAGCAATGTTCCAGATGCATGTCTTTGTAACATGGGAGGAAACTGGAGCACCTAGAGGAAACCAACATGAATGCAGGGAGAGCATGTAGACTCTGCACAGAAGGCACTCCAGCTGAGAATTGAACCGGAGAACCTCTTGCTGTGAGGCGACAACGCTATCTCTGCACTACTGCGCCATCCAATAAATATGCACCTTATGGAAAAAAACAGTAATAAATGACTAAATGAGGCTCAGATCTTGCAGTAGTTCACATTTTTCCCACAATTGAGAGAATGAGACTACATGACTAAGGTCTTAGACCAAGTTTTAAAATACAAATGGCTAGCTTTTACAAGTAGTTCTACTTACAGAGAATAGAAGTGCAGTATAATATATAAACACCGCTCAAATCCTGCAGTAATTCACAAACCCCCACAACTGTAAATGATGTTAGAAGACTAAGGTCCCAGGACAAATTAAAAAAATGCAAACAAATAGCTTTTTTGACTAAGACATAGAGAAATAGAGAAAAGTACTAAAAAAACAGAATCACCACACAGGTAACTATAATTGCAACTGAAAGTATTTAAGTAGAAATGAAATAAAATCTTTTTTCTTCCCTTTTGGATGAGAAGCTTGTTTTTTTATAGTTCAGAACTTTCCATACATTTCATAGTCTTGAATAACTGAAAAACTGACTATAACTGAAAAAGTTATTGTTTAAGCATGAGGCACACAGGGTATGTTAAGAGATCTTGATGCTGCCAGAAGTGAAAACACTGAGCTAGTGTTTGCATAGTTTAAGTGCTCAGATATTTAATTTGTGTATATACAATGGATCAAAATGAATTCTAGGCAGAATATGTCAGTCTAGACGTTACAGTATTGGGATCTGTATGGCTACTGGGTTGAAATTTGCTTGGATGCCCAACTTTTCATATAAAATATTATAGTTAGTTGATAAGCAAATACTCTTTGCAATGATGTTAGGTTATATATATTTGTGTTGTATCTCCGGACTGGTCCTATAAATGGTCCACCTGGCTCAGAGTTCTACCTCAGTTAACCAAAATAAATAAAATAAAACAAAGTAAATAAATAAAATAAAATAACTGGAGAGATAACCCTCCCCCCAACTGTAAGAACTAGCCTTAAAGTGGGAAGATATCAGCTTAATATAGGATCATAGAATCATAGGAAGTTACTACGCTATTGACCCAGAGGTAATTTCAAGCCTAACCATTTCATACCAATGTAATACAATAGATACTCTGGTCAATACTCAGGACTGTATTTATTAATGACTGCCCATGTCCAGGAGGTTTGTGTGTGCTATCCCCGGAAAGAATTTATGGTGCCCCATCCACTCGTCCAGGTTCCTTTGAACAGTGCCATAGAGGTACTCTGCTTCACAAAAATTGGCAACAGATTCTAAAGATGCGGCAGTTGCTGGGAGACAAATCTGTCTGTCCAGCATGTCCTATTCAGGTTGCAGGCCATATTTAGGTCCCTTAAATGGATAGCTCTAGTCCCGTTTGATTGCCAGTTGGCAACCCATCTTCCAACAAAGGGGTTTACATTCTGTTTTCTAAGTTTATCAGTAATGCCTGAGGTTGGGATTGTGTCAAAAGCCTTTGCTAAGTTGAGGTATGCCGTGTGTACAGATTTGCCCTCTTCAATGGCCATGGTCATGTTTTCAAAGAAATCCACGAGGCTGAACAGGCAGGATCTGCTTTTGACGAAGCTGAATTGGGTCAGATCCAGGGTTTGGAGGTCACCTATGTCATTATTTATGAAATGCATGATGATACATTCCATGGGTTTACAGATGAGGCTGGTCAGACTTATGGGTTTACAATTCCCTGGGTCTGCTGCTAAGCCACCTTTGTGGAGGGGAATTACTGTTGCTGTTCACAGTTCCACAGGAACAAAGCCGTGGTTAGGCTGTGGTTGAATGGGGTACTTAAGGTGGTGCTAGTTCATGTTTTAGTTTGTTTAAAAGACAGCCTGGGATGCCGTCTGGTCCCATAGAGGCTGTGTTTTTTGCCTTAGATAATGCTTTAATCACCTGCTCTTCTGACATGTAGAATGGGGGGGGGATATTGGAGGCAAAGTCTGTGATAAATTTGGAGGGGATAAGGGAGTGAAAGTTTTGCTAAGTGTCCGCTAGCAGGTTTGCTATCTCTGCATGATCAATGTGTGTGATACCATTAGTCAGTTCAGCACATGCATGGGTCCTACCTTTTAAGCTACATATGTAGCTGTAAAAGGCCTTATGATTATCCTTGGCTGTGATTACTAGGTTTTTCCTTAAAGTTACTCTTAGAGGATTTGACAAGTTGCAAATTGTCTTATTTGCTTGTTGAGGCTGAGGATGGTGCTTTTCCATTGTTGGGACCTCACCTTAGTTTTCTTAGACAGAAACTTATTGTGTTTGTTGTAAAGTTTTTTGATCCTGGATATCCACCAGGATGTTTTGTTTTTTCTTGGGGCTCTGGCTTTGATTCTCTCTGAAACAGCCAAGTCCATACACTTACACAAGTGATTGTACAGGGCTTTAGTGTAAACTTTGGTGTAGTTACCACTTCTAGCTCGGGGTGGGGCTTGGAATGCATTTATACCCTTCTCAAGGAGTTTATGGTTTGCTTTGGTGAAGTGTTTTAGTCTGACTTTGCCCTTTGTGAGTTCTGGTTTTAGTGTCAGTTCGAAGGTGACTGACTTGTGGTCAGATTTAACTAATGAGAGTCCAACAGCTGTGATGGTGCATCTGTTTATCATGTTAGTGAAGACCTGATCTAGTATGTTTGTTCCTGTTGTGGGGGTTTGAACAATTTGGTCCAGGGTGTTTGAGTTAAAAAAGTCAAGGAATGCTTGCACTAGTGAGCCAGGGCTAGAGTAGGTTACCCAGAGTAGGGTGGGATAATTGAAATCCCCCATGACCAGAGTGTTTGGCAATATTTGGACTGACTCCAGTTTGTTCAAGTAGGCCTTGTGTGCATCATGACCCATGGAGGGGGATCTATAACTAGCTCTTGAATGGGGGTCCACAGTAATCTTAACATGGAGTAACTCCATGGAGTTGTCCAGTCTAACTAGTCTTGAGGTGAATTTATCTCTAATATACATAGACATGTCTCCTCCTTTGGTTCTCACACATTTCTTTTGTAGTCTGAAGGTGTGGAAGGCATTGTAGCCTTGCAAGGCCAGGGTACTCTATGAAGCCTTGAACCAGGTTTCTGTGACTGCACAGACATCTACAGTACATCCTCCAGTGATAGAAGTGCTTCCAGGGTGTGCAGTTTATGGTTAAAACTCCTAGTGTTTAGCAGCATAATTCTTATTTTGTTATGATTGGCAATTTTCACGTCCACAATTTTGGTTTTGAAACCTTGCCTAAAAAGGCACTATGGGAGAGGCAAGAGCCTTTGCCATCAGCTGAAAGCCTAGTGGTGCCAAGTGCAAACTACCTCTGGCAAAGCAACGACGTTTGTCAATCATGTCATCCCAGGCTGGCAGAAACTGGATCCCCTTTGAATGACACAAAAACTAAGCCAATTATTGAAATCAATCATTTTTCGTTTATACTGTGGAATCATTCTAGGTAAGGGTAATATGCTGTTCAAGGCTAGGGACATACCTGCCTGAGACGCATACTCGGAAAGCTCAATCATGTCTCTCTTCATATAGTTCAGTGAGGTATATCTCAGGTCATTTACTCCACCATGAGCTATGACAGAGTCATCATGGTACTTGCTGCTGAGAGACCTGAATGAATGTGTGATCTGATGAATCCCGGCACCAGACAGGCAGCTGACTGTGACTTTATCCTTATTTACCTGGTGAGTGGGACATCTATGTGTCTCACTATGGAGTCTCCAGTGACAAGAACATTTGGTTTTGAGTGTTATGCCTTGAGGGCTTGATAGGTGAGACACTGGTGTTGCTATGTGTCCTGGGTGCTGTGGGAATTGTGTTTGTAGTTACAGTCTTTTGTTTTGGAGGTCTCTGGTGTTTCAGTAAGTTTTTTGAGAGAATCTCCACATATGTTGATTTATGTGTTGGATGTATACTATGTGTATGAGCAGTGGTACTATGTGCATGAGCAGTAGTGGGTAAGTTTACAACCTCTTCAGTGTTAATATTCTGAGTGTGAGAGAGCAGGGATTCAAGACTCTTGGTGTAGATACATTTCTCGCACTCTGTACTAGAGTAAGTTATTAGACCCAAGTCAACAAGGCTGGCAGGAGAAACAAGGGTAGTTCAACCGCCCATAATGGTAGGTTTGAAGAACTGTTATCACAAAGGGGGATGCTTTCAGGACTGATCTAGGAGTTGCTTTGTAGATGGGTATTTCTGATGGGCTTTTTGGCTGGTGGTTTGATAGGTCACAGCTCATTAGCATTACTTCTTAGACCGGAGATGTACTAAAGATGAGGATTACAGTAATGTAATAAAGTAATGTGAAGGATTACAGTAATGTAATAAAGTAATGAGAAGGATTACAGTAATGTAATAAAGTAATGAGAGAGGAGAAGTAAAGCATGGTCAGACAGAGGAAGAAAGAATGTCATAGAAGTTAGGTGATGTGGCCATTGGACAAGAAGGTATACCTGGCTTGTTTTAACAGGTCCGCATCTGATGAAGTCTGTGTAATTAAGACAAAAACTCTAATTTGTCAGTGTATGCGTTAATGTGCTTTGTGGTTTGGCTGTAATAAAATTGTGATTCTGTCTCGGTTGCTGGTTCATCTTTCGCTGGGTGCCTTGAATTTTGTTATTGGCTTGCTTTTGGTACCTGGAGTGCAGTTTACCTTTGGAATGTAGTACAGCTGTATCTAAGGGAAAAATTGTCAAAAGTATCTGCCTGGCTATGTCACACAATTGGGTGGCAGTGCGCAGTGCTGCATGATGCGCAAACAAGCAGAAACCTGATCAAATGTGGGACTTAAATACCAGAAGCTAAAAACTTAAAAAAAAATCTTTTAAAAAACCTCAAAGCCCTAGACCAGTGACGGCAGATATCAGAGGGGATCTGTATGTAGCAGCATACCCACATCAGGGGAAATCATCTTGTAATTTCTGTACCTTATGCTGAATGAATGGGCTGCTTAATCTTTTGTGGGGGTGAAGGTTGTCACTCAGAAGGGAATAAGAAACATAAAAAGTTTGTTGGAATAAAGTAAATGACTTCTATTTGTCTTTTGTGGGTGCTTCTGTGACAGCACAATGGCATGAATGATTTATCTGAGTTCTGTGCTGATGTAAAATGGTATTTATTTATTTATTGGAAACTTAACTTACACTCTCTCTATATACTTATGCTCTGTTGACTAGATTAGTCACACTAGGCTAGCTCCACCTTTTTAAGAGAGGTCCAAGGTGGCATTCATATTGAATATGGGAAATATGGGAAGGAGACCAAGGAAGTTCCTCTGTTCTTTTTATCAAGCTCTGGGAAGGCCATAGCATGGCTGTAGGAGAGATAGGAGAGAGGATAGAAGACACAAATCACAGAAAATTTTTAAAAGCCTTTTCTGATTGCTTGTAGTCTTCTAAAGCTGTTTTAAGTGTATTTTTTACTGTTTGTAGTTGTTTAAAGCTGTTTTCAGTGTATTTTTACTGGTTTTGCCTTATATTTTCAAAAACATTTGTCCTTGTTTCCCACCTTTCTAAGCTAGTATAGTCCAGTTTTCAGGCTAGTGCTGAATTCAGGGCTATTACAATTTTCTGAGTTGCCCATACAATGGGGTTGGGAGGGTGTTTGCCTTACAAACCCAAGGTGCAGTGTTTGAGTCTAACAAGGGATAACTGGCTAGGCTTAAAATGGCTCGCAAGGGCAGTTAGCTTAGTAATAGGTTCATAGGTTCATACTAGGCTATCTGCCCTAGGGCATTTATAAGCCTAGCCAGCCATTCTTCTCACTACCTGCTAAGCCCACTACTTTTCTGTCTCATACCAACTCATAATTCTTTCGGTCAGATGCTGGCGTCCTCTCCTGCCCAGTTGGTGAATCTGGGAATTCTGAGACAATGTTACAATTGTCTCATGTACAGGACAACCCTCTCCTCCTCCCGTAACACTAACACTTGTGAGAGATGCAGCTATTTAGCCAGACTGGAGGCTGAGCTCTCTCAACTCAGGACTGGCAAGACCAGGCAGGAGGAGAAGGCAACTACACACACCACAATACCAGTCTCACATAACTCAACCACACCACTGAATCAAACACATAAACACACTAAGACATACTCGAGGCTCTGAGTAAAAACACCACACAAACAACACATAAACAACAAAATCACACACTGGCGTCGCTCACCAGACTGAGTGAGAAGGTCACAGTAAGCTGCCTGTCGAGGTAGCTAGAATCCACATAACACAAGCACTCAGGTCTCTCAACAGCAGGTACAAGTGCGACTCAGTCATTGTCCATAAAGAGACATTGAGGAGCTCTCTGATTATGTGATTGTATAGGGCTTTAGTGTAAACTTTGGTGTAGTTACCACTTCTAGCTCGGGGTGGGGCTTGGAATGCATTTATACCCTTCTCAAGGAGTTTATGGTTTGCTTTGGTGAAGTGTTTTAGTCTGACTTTGCCCTTTGTGAGTTCTGGTTTTAGTGTCAGTTCGAAGGTGACTGACTTGTGGTCAGATTTAACTAATGAGAGTCCAACAGCTGCGATGGTGCATCTGTTTATCATGTTAGTGAAGACCTGATCTAGTATGTTTGCTCCTGTTGTGGGGGTTTGAACAATTTGGTCCAGGGTGTTCGAGTTAAAAAAGTCAAGGAATGCTTGCACTAGTGAGCTAGGGCTAGAGTAGGTTACCCAGAGTAGGGTGGGATAATTGAAATCCCCCATGACCAGAGTGTTTGGCAATATTTGGACTGACTCCAGTTTGTTCAAGTAGGCCTTGTGTGCATCATGACCCATGGAGGGGGATCTATAACTAGCTCTTGAATGGGGGTCCACAGTAATCTTAACATGGAGTAACTCCATGGAGTTGTCCAGTCTAACTAGTCTTGAGGTGAATTTATCTCTAATATACATAGACATGTCTCCTCCTTTGGTTCTCACACATTTCTTTTGTAGTCTGAAGGTGTGGAAGGCATTGTAGCCTTGCAAGGCCAGGGTACTCTATGAAGCCTTGAACCAGGTTTCTGTGACTGCACAGACATCTACAGTACATCCTCCAGTGATAGAAGTGCTTCCAGGGTGTGCAGTTTATGGTTAAAACTCCTAGTGTTTAGCAGCATAATTCTTATTTTGTTATGATTGGCAATTTTCCGTCCACAATTTTGGTTTTGAGACCTTGCCTAAAAGGCACTATGGGAGGCAAGAGCCTTTGCCATCAGCTGAAAGCCTAGTGGTGCCAAGTGCAAACTACCTCTGGCAAAGCAACGACGTTTGTCAATCATGTCATCCCAGGCTGGCAGAAACTGGATCCCCTTTGAATGACACAAAAACTAAGCCAATTATTGAAATCAATCATTTTTCGTTTATACTGTGGAATCATTCTAGGTAAGGGTAATATGCTGTTCAAGGCTAGGGACATACCTGCCTGAGCTCAATCATGTCTCTCTTCATATAGTTCAGTGAGGTATATCTCAGGTCATTTACTCCACCATGAGCTATGACAGAGTCATCATGGTACTTGCTGCTGAGAGACCTGAATGAATGTGTGATCTGATGAATCCCGGCACCAGACAGGCAGCTGACTGTGACTTTATCCTTATTTACCTGGTGAGTGGGACATCTATGTGTCTCACTATGGAGTCTCCAGTGACAAGAACATTTGGTTTTGAGTGTTATGCCTTGAGGGCTTGATAGGTGAGACACTGGTGTTGCTATGTGTCCTGGGTGCTGTGGGAATTGTGTTTGTAGTTACAGTCTTTTGTTTTGGAGGTCTCTGGTGTTTCAGTAAGTTTTTTGAGAGAATCTCCACATATGTTGATTTATGTGTTGGATGTATACTATGTGTATGAGCAGTGGTACTATGTGCATGAGTAGTGGTGGGTAAGTTTACAACCTCTTCAGTGTTAATATTCTGAGTGTGAGAGAGCAGGGATTCAAGACTCTTGGTGTAGATACATTTCTCTCTGTACTAGAGTAAGTTATTAGACCCAAGTCAACAAGGCTGGCAGGAGAAACAAGGGTAGTTCAACCGCCCATAATGGTAGGTTTGAAGAATTGTTATCACAAAGGGGGATGCTTTCAGGACTGCTCTAGGAGTTGCTTTGTAGATGGGTATTTCTGATGGGCTTTTTGGCTGGTGGTTTAATAGGTCACAGCTCATTAGCATTACTTCTTAGACCGGAGATGTACTAAAGATGAGGATTACAGTAATGTAATAAAGTAATGAGAAGGATTGCAATAATGTAATAAAGTAATGAGAAGGATTACAGTAATGTAATAAAGTAATGAGAGAGAAGAAGTAAAGCATGGTCAGACAGAGGAAGAAAGAATGTCATAGAAGTTAGGTGATGTGGCCATTGGACAAGAAGGTATACCTGGCTTGTTTTAACAGGTCCGCATCTGATGAAGTCTGTGTAATTAAGACAAAAACTCTAATTTGTCAGTGTATGTGTTAATGTGCTTTGTGGTTTGGCTGTAATAAAATTGTGATTCTGTCTCGGTCGCTGGTTCATCTTTCGCTGGATGCCTTGAATATTGTTATTGGCTTACTTTTGGTACCTGGAGTGCAGTTTACCTTTGGAATGTAGTACAGCTGTATCTAAGGGAAAAATTGTCAAAAGTATCTGCCTGGCTATGTCGCACAATTGGGTGGCAGTGCACAGTGCTGCATGATACGCAAACAAGCAGAAACCCGATCAAATGTGGGATTTAAATACCAGAAGCTAAAAACTTAAAAAAAATCTTTTAAAAAACCTCAAAGCCCTAGACCAGTGACGGCAGCTATCAGAGGGGATCTGTATGTAGCAGCATACCCACATCAGGGGAAATCATCTTGTAATTCCTGTACCTTATGCTGAATGAATGGGCTACTTAATCTTTTGTGGGGATGAAGGTTGTCACTCAGAAGGGAATAAGAAACATAAAACGTTTGTTGGAATGAAGTAAATGCCTTCTATTTGTCTTTTGTGGGTGCTTCTGTGACAGCGCAATGGCATGAATGATTTATCTGAGTTCTGTGCTGATGTAAAATGGTATTTATTTATTGGAAACTTAACTTACACCCTCTCTATATACTTATGCTCTGCTGACTAGGTTAGTCACACTAGGCTAGCTCCACCTTTTTAAGAGAGGTCCAAGGTGGCATTCATATTGAATATGGGAAATATGGGAAGGAGACCAAGAAAGTTCCTCTGTTCTTTTTATCAAGCTCTGGGAAGGCCATAGCATGGCTGTAGGAGAGATAGGAGAGAGGATAGAAGACACAAATCACTGAAAATTTTTAAAAGCCTTTTATGATTGCTTGTAGTCTTCTAAAGCTGTTTTAAGTGTATTTTTTACTGTTTGTAGTTGTTTAAAGCTGTTTTAAGTGTATTTTTACTGTTTTTGCCTTATATTTTCAAAACAATTTGTCCTTGTTTCCCACCTTTCTAAGCTAGTATAGTCCAGTTTTCAGGCTAGTGCTGAATTCAGGGCTATTACAATTTTCTGAGTTGCCCATACAATGGGGTTGGGAGGGTGGCTTAATGGCTAAGGTGTTTGCCTTACAAACCCAAGGTGCAGTGTTTGAGTCTAACAAGGGATAACTGGCTAGGCTTAAAATGGCTCGCAAGGGCAGTTAGCTTAGTAATAGGTTCATAGGTTCATACTAGGCTATCTGCCCTAGGGCATTTATAAGCCTAGCCAGAGTGTGTTTGGCTTTTGCCACCCATTCTTCTCACTAGCAAACCCCCCCAGGAGTGCCCACTTCCCTGCTAAGCCCACTACTTTTCTGTCTCATACCAACTCATAATTCTTTCTAGCATGTCGAAGGGTCAGATGCTGGCGTCCTCTCCTGCCCAGTTGGTGAATCTGGGAATTCTGAGACAATGTTACAATTGTCTCATGTACACGGACAACCCTCTCCTCCTCCCACGTAACACTAACACTTGTGAGAGATGCAGCTATTTAGCCAGACTGGAGGCTGAGCTCTCTCAACTCAGGACTGGCAAGACCAGGCAGGAGGAGAAGGCAACTACACACACCACAATACCAGTCTCACATAACTCAACCACACCACTGAATCAAACACATAAACACACTAAGACTGGAGGCTCTGAGTAAAATTTACCTAAACAGCAGAGGCCTCCAAAGCAGACACCCAAGCAACTGCAAACTCAATACACCACACAAACAACACATAAACAACAAAATCAGTGTGCAAAGCAGTCACTGCCCTTAAGGCCAAATACAACACCAAACATACTTGTCATAGGTGACTCCATAGTCAGACACACTGGCGTCCGCTCACCAGACTGAGTAAGGAGAAGGTCACAGTAAGCTGCCTGTCGGGCGCTAGAATCCGCCACATAACACAAGCACTCAGGTCTCTCAACAGCAGGTACAAGTACGACTCAGTCATTGTCCATGCTGGTGTCAACGACCTGATGACTACATGAAAAGAGACATTGAGGAGCTCTCTGATTATGTAGCCCAGGCAGGTATGACCCTGACCTTGAGCAGTATCCTACCTTCACCTAGAATGATGCCACAATACAGTGATAAGATGATCAGCTTTAATAATTGGCTTAAATTCTGGTGTCATTCAAAGGGGATCCAATGTCTGTCTGCCTGGGATGACATGCTGGACAAGCCATGCTGCTTCACAAGGGATGGCTTGCACCTGTCACCCTAGGCTTCGGATATTGGCAAAGGCTCTTGCCACCCCATAGTGCCTTTTTAGGCAAGGCTCAAATTCTAAACCTACCACCCTAGAACACAAAAAGTAAAAAACTAAGGGTAATGCTGCTCAATGCCAGAAGTCTCAATCTCAAGATGCGCCCTTCTCAGTATGGAGAACATCGATGTCTGTGCTGTGACAGAAACCTGGTTCAAGGCTCCTGAGAGCACCCCAGCAGGTTTCACCTCATATCATGCGTTCGGCCCCAAAATCCGGACAACACCAAGAAAGGAGGGTGTCCATATTCATAAAGGACACCCACACCTCGAGACCATCCAGGTGCAATTAACCATAGGCAAGACTGCTCTGCAATTTGTAGCATGTTACAGGCCACCCTCTCAAACTCAGGAACCTCACATGGCCTTCCTAAAAACAATGGAGGGGATAAATGTATCTCCAAACACCATCATACTAGATGACTTCAACTACCCTAATATAGACTGGGAACACTACTCAAGCCCAAACACTCTAGCCCAAAGGTTCCTGGAGTTCATAAACTCAAATGCCATGGAACAACTAGTCACCATCCCCACAAGAGGAGAAAACATACTTGATCTCATCATCATGAACATGGGATCAAAATGTTCAACACCGGAAGTATACCCCTCACTGGTGAGATCAGATCATAAACTAATCTCGCTGGAGGTCCTCATCCCGCCCACCTGAAATAAAAAGACCACAGTGAAAAACTTCTCAAAAGCCGACTTCACACTTCTAAAAACTAATGTGGTCTCCTTTAAGGCCCCTGAGCCAGTGGTAAACATTACTCAAACCGCTGAATCACTTACAAATGCCTTCTACCAGCACCTACAGGACTGCATGGATCAGGCAATCCCAAACAAAACTAAGACTTTTTGTACCAAAGGCAAGCGTCCAGTCTGGTGGACCCCAGCCATAAACAAGCTCTACAACAAAAGGAGGAAGCTACTACAAGATAGAGCAAAATCCTCGAAAGGTAAGACACCTTTGATCATTATAAGTAAATTTTATTTTATTTATTTTACATTTGTTGACCGGGCTAGTCCAACTGGATCGTTGTCCATTTTCAGTGGAGGCCTGGGGAGAAAAGCTCCACAGATTAAAGCATGTATATAGAAATACATGTAAAAAAACACTTATGATATAGGCAAAGAGCAATAATACAAGGATATTTGTTTAGGTCAGGTGATGCAATTCTAACAACAAACAGATAATACTAACTATGCAATACAAATTATGTAATTAAAACAAGAATATAAAAATTTTTTTTTTTTTTTTTTTTTTACATCAGTAGTAACACTAGAATCATAATGTTATTTTATGATTGGAGAGAAAGATTGGAGTGTTAAATAAAATGCAAATATAGTTGAAAGATGAAAGTAGGTTAGTCTGGATTGGAACAAGAGCAGAGCCAGAAGTTGTTCAGATGTGAAAGAAGTTGCTTCTTAAAGAAAGGAAAAGTGGCTAAAGAGGAGATATGTAAGGGAAGGTTATTCCATATTTTGCCAACTGAGTTGGAGAAAAGGCAGTTCCCTGCAGAGTTTGAAATTCTGGTAATGTTAACTTGTAGCTTTTGGGAGGAGCGTAGTTGTTTTAAATTGTTATAGGAGTCAAGAGGTTGCTAAGAGCAGGTGTTTTTGAGGGTAGATATAAAATTTTATGTGCTATTAAGAGTTGTTGATAGATAATCTTGTTAGGAAGTTCCAGCCAGTGTAGAAGTTTTACGTTTATGCAGTGGTGAGTTCTATATTGAGATGCAGTGGCAAATCGAGCTATGTTGTGGTAAGATGTAGACAGTTTCCTAAGGTTACCTTTAGATAGATTAGTGTAGATAGAGGACGCATACAGAAGGGTAGAGATAAGATGTGATTGTGCTAAGGTAGTCCGTGCCTCGGTAAGGAAGGGTTTGATTCTGTATAGTGAACCAATCTTTATTAACTGCTTTTATTGTGTTATTAATGTGGTGGTCAAAGCTAAGATTATTATCAATAGTAACACCAAGCAGTTTTGTAGTGAAGTCGGGAAATGTGAGTTGTCACTTGCAGTGATAGTAAAATTTAGTTGGGTAGATTTGTGTGTAGGTGAAAAAGTAATAGTTTTGTTTTCTTGGGGTTAAGGAGAAGACATCTTTTTGAGAACCATTGTTCAACTGTTGAAAAGGTTGCTTGTGTAAGGGATTGGAGTTCTGCTTGAGAGGAGGCTGTACAAATTATAGTGGAATCATCTGCATATTGTATGCAGGTAGTGTTTTGGATAGATGATTGAAGATCATTAATAAAGATGGAGAATAAAAGTGGGCCTAGTATAGATCCCTGTGGTACTCCTAAAGAGATGGGTAGTAGAGTAGATAGAGAATTTTCCAGAGTACTGCTTGATGTCGATCTTCTAGATATGATGAAAGCCAGGTTAAAGAAGAGTCATCCAGGGCAAGGGATTTCAGTATGTGGAGAAGAAGTGTATGGTTTACCATATCAAAGGCTTTGACAGGTCTAGGAATAGAGAAGAGGTTAGTTTGTTGTTATTACGGTTACAATTGATAGTGTTGGTGAAAGAGAGTAGTGCAGTGGTAGTACTATGTGAAGGCCTAAATCCATGTTGAGTGTCAGCTAGTAGGTTGTTAAGGAGGAGATGGTTAAGTAGTTGTTTATGTATACATTTTTCCATAATTTTTGCTAGAGGAGATAATAGTGCTATAGGGCGAAAGTTAGAAAGGTCAGTAGATTTACCTCCTTTGTGTAAGGGTATGATGTATGATATTTTCCAAATTGCTGGGAAAGTACTTTCTTTTATGGATCTGTTTATTAGAATAGAGACAGGATAGGCAATAGCTTTAGCTGCTACTTGCAGGAATTCAGCGGGAAGCTTGTCTGCTGAGGGGGTAGTGGGTTTAAGTTTGTGTAATAGAGATTGTATATAAGACAAGCTTATAAAAAACTAAGAGCTCTCATAAAATCATCCAAGGCAAATTTTGAGAGGAAAATCGCCAAGGACTCAAAAGACAATCATAAGGCCTTCTTTAGCTATGTTAGAAACCTAGGAGGAAACTCCCAGATATGCTCAGAATTAGTTCAAAATGATGTGAAGATTACTGAACCTACACACATTGCCAACATACTGGCTGACAGGTTCAGTGCAAACTTCTCCTCCCCAAAGGAGAGATATCTATACCAGAGGATTGTAGCCCCCCAAATATCTCCAACACCCAGGTAAGAACTGCTCTCTCCAAAGCAAAAAACACAGCATCCATGGGACCGGATGGTGTCCCCGGCTGTGTGCTCCACGAACTCAATGAGGAATTAAACCTTAGGACAGCTGTTTAATCTTAGCCTCACCTCAGGATAGGAGTGGCACACTGTGGTCCCACTTAATTACCGTCCCATTAGCTTGACAAGCCTTATCTGCAAAGCCATGGAGAGGATCATAATGGAACTCATAAATAAAGACATAGGGAACTTGCAGACTTTGGATCCAACCCAGTTTGGCTTTGTCAAAGGCAGATCATGCCTTTTAAACTTGGTTGACTTTTGAGACAGTCACCAAGGCCATTGATGAGGAAAGGCAGTCCATACAGCCTACCTTGACCTGGCAAAGGCCTTCGACACAATACCCACTCAGGTATCATTGAAAAACTCATCAGCTTGAATGTAAACCCATACATCACAAGATGGGTTGCAAACTGGCTAAGTGACAGAACCCACAGGGTCAGAGTTGCTGGAGCCATGTCAGACTCAAAGCCTGTCACAAGTGGTGTCCCACAGGGATCAGTCCTGGGTCCACTCTTGTTCGGCATCTACTTTTCTGAAGTACAAGCAAACACAGCCGGGTTATTCCTGACAAAGTTTGCAGATGTCTGCAAACTAGGCGAAAACACATCTGACACAGATATCCTTCAGAAGGGCCTCACAGAAACAGATAACTGGTGCCAGAGCCATGGCCTAAAGTTAAATGCCAAGAAATGCATAGTCATGAAAAACAAGGTTACCTAGCTACCATATAGGTGGCAATCCACTGAGCACAGAAGAAGTCATCAGGGATCTGGGGACCCAGGTTGACAGTAGCCTTCGCTTGACACTCATGTTGCTAAAATAGTTAGGAAAACCTTCTACATTGCCCACCTGATCATGAAGGGATTCACATCTAGATCAAGGGAGGTCATCCCTGTACTCATCACTCATTAGAACTATGATTGAGTACAATGCCCCATTCGGAATGTATCTGACCCGACACCTGCAGCAGCTGGAAAGGCCCCAAAAGTTCCTCACCAAAAGGATAAAGGGTCTCAAAAATATGTCTTATGCTGCCCGACTGAAAGAACTCCAGCTCTATTCAGTCTCATACCGCTTGCTCAGAGGTGACCTGTGCCTGACATATAAGGCCATGTCAAACCCTGATTTGATGAATATGCTTCACCTCAAAAATCTAGATCCCTCAGAACCACAAGGGCGGAGACTTAAACCTTGACAAAGTGATTAGTAGAACGTGCTGGAGGGACAGATTCATGACCCAGAGACCCCGTATGCTGTGGAACAAAATCCCATGTGAGGCAGAGCACCTCGCTGGCCTTGTTCAAGAGGAATCTTGACCAATGGATGGGGATTATACCCAGGGATTACTTCAGTGTCACTGCTTGACAGAGGCACAGCAAAATAATAGGCATAGTTTTATTCAAACTAAAGGGGTGGCGAAAGCCAAATAACTATGGGCTAGGCTTATAAATGCCCTTGGGCAGATAGCCTAGTGCGAACCTATGAACCTATGAACCTTACTTGGATAGAGGGAGGTTTCTCTGTTCACCTATGAGAGAGGGAGCTTTGAACAGCCATCTGTCCCTGGAGGAGTGGTTCCAGCCCAGAAGTTAGTAGTTTGTGGGCCATTTTGGGCTAATTTTTATCTCTTTCATTTCCCTGTTGTAAAAACTGTGTTTGCACAGTTTTGCACGTCCAGGCAGCGCCAGTTAGCTAGGGCTAAATTTATCCTGGCTCCACCAAGTATCCTCTTCAGTTTTTCCCTTGAAAGTAGTCTCACTCCCAACCTAAGCACTTAAAAAGCATCCTACAGTCCAGCACTAGCTCAGACCTAATAGCAAGCACTAATATACCCCGACACTTGATTGCCCAGCAGGGCAAGGCTCATTATTCACCCCTCGCCAAACAAGCGACTAAGCAGCTCACCCTACTATTCAGAAATGACCAAAGGGCAATTTCAGGTATACTCTCCAATCCAGCTGGTGAACCTGGTTATCCTGAGGCAATGTTACAACTGCCTCATGTACACAGACAACCCTCTCCTCCTACCACAAAACATTAACATATGCGAGAGATGCAGTTATATAGCTAAATTGGAGGCTAAGCTCTCTCCACCCAAGACTGGAACAGGCAGTCATGAGGAGAAAGTTAACACTTGCACCACACCTCCAGCCTCACATAGACATACTTAACCAGCACTGGCAAAAAAAATACACATAAATACACAAAATCATACTCGGAGGCTCTAAATAAAAACCTGCAAAAGCATCACAGACCTCCAAAGCAAAACCCCAAAAAACCTGCACCTCCCATCACAAACCAGACAACACATAAAACACAAAATCAGTGTGCCGCACAATCACAGCCCTTAAGGCAAAATAACATACCTAACACACTAGTAATAGGCAACTCTATAGTCAGGCACACTGACGTCCCACTCACTAGGCTGGACAAGGAGAAGGTTACTGTTAGCTGCCTGTCTGGAGCCAGAATCTGCCACATAACACAAGCACTCAGGTCACTCCAGAACAAGTACAAATATGACTCTGTCATTGTTCATGTTGGTGTGAATGACCTGAGATGTACCTCCCTGGACTACATGAAAAGAGACATGGAAGAGCTCTCTGATCATGTAGCCCAGGCGGGTATGACCCTGACTAGCATCCTGCCCTCACCAAGAATGATACTGCAGTATAAAGAAAAAATGATCAATTTTAACAATTGGTTAAGATTCTGGTGTCATTCAAAGGGGATCCAGTGTCTGTCAGCCTGGGACGACATGCTCTATAGGCCTCATTGCTTCGCAAGAGATGGCTTGCACCTGTCACCCCTAGGCTTTCGAATACTGGCCAAGGCTCTTGCTGCCCCCATAGTGCCTTTTTCTAGGCAAGGCTCAAAAGTCAAACCCACCTCCATAAACAGCACAAATAAAAAAAATGAGGTTTATGCTACTCAACGCCACTCAGCTGGTGCTTTGTAAGGGTGACAGTGGATTTGTTTCGCACTTAACTATTTCAGGACTTCAGTTACCATATGCACAAGTGATAGGCATTGGTGGTAGTCAATTAGGAGCAAAACTACATAGAAAAGACTGTGAAATAGAACATTACTAAAAAAGATGGAGTAGTCATTACCAGATATTTCATCTGGGAGAAGTTGGCCACCCAGCTGGGATTTAATGTAAAAGATGTTAGGCCGTTGATCCATATGAGAAGATAGCCATTCTGTGAAATTATGTCTGAGAATTACTAACTAGCTGAATATAAATCAAATAAAAGAATAAATATACACTTTTGAACTACTTTTATTGAAGTGACTGAGTTAAAAGACTAATTTTCCAAATGTTGCCAGAATGTATTTGAAATAAAGAAAGAGAACAATGTTCATTTGCTTTAGAATAGAGCTTGAGAAGTGTGGGTGACTTCATGCATGTAAGATGGGAAATTTGTGTACGTACATAGTATGATCATTGCTAATGGACAATGGGGACATGTAACATATAGGGCAATCTAAACACTTTTTTAAATTTTTTGCAGAAAATGTAAAATGGTGGGGCATTACTGGTTTGACTGTCTGATGTTAAATAACCAAGAAAGTATAAATGAAGGGAAGGATAGGCAGGAAAAGGAAACAGAGGACAGTGACCAAGATGAAAATGAGGTGAGAAAGGATGTTGGTATTATAGAGTTTATTAAAGACATGAGGTGAGTCACTGACAACTGGATGTTGATGAGGGAAATGTAATATAATATAAAGTGAATGTTATGAAGCTCTAAGTAATGATGAAAATATTTCAGTAGGGTTAGGAGTTGATATAATGGTTAAGTGTTTACCTTGCAGACAAAACATGCAGGGTTTGATTCTCAAATGGAACAACTGGAACAATAGGTTAGGCTTAATATGGCCAGCAGGGGCAGTTAGACTAGTACTAACCTGGGAACCTAAGAAGAGAGTGAGGAAATATTCAATATGATAGGCAATACCGTAAGGAAGTGAAAAATGAAGGAAGGAGTGAAAAAAAAACTGTAAAGAAGGGGAGGGCTCATTTTTAGTAATATCCTTGAATACTAATAGTATAATTAATTAGTTAAGAAGACTTATTATGTATGAGTTTAGTAAAAAAAAATAATGCAGATGTGTTTGATTGGTATTAGATTATGAAAAAATAGAAACAAAAAGAGCATTTACACGTTTTACAGAAGGATAAAATCATTTAGAGGGATGGATGTTGTGGTATTGCAGTTTTGTTAAGTAGAAATGTTAAGTTTCTAGATTTAATGGTGGGAGTGCCAGTGAGAATGGTGTTATGGGATCTAGGAGTGAGGAAGTAGTGAGGGTTATAGCAGTGCATACAAATACAAAAATTAAAGAAAGGGTGGAGCTGTTCGAGGAGAAGAAGCAATTTGTGATAGTTACAAGTTTGATAGTGGTAGAATTTATGAACAGTTGTTTGTTTTTCTTTCGGCTTTTCCCAGTTAGGGGTCACCACAGTGGAACTCTGGTCCGCTAATGATTGGCAGTTGATTTTTATGGCGCCGAGGTGCCAGCCCGACACCCAACCTTCAACGAAGGCACGCCCATTCACGCATGCCTTTCAAATGCCACTCGACTGTGGGGAGGACATGCAGACTCCACACAGAAGGTGCTCCAGCCGAGAATCGAATGGGAGAACCTCTTGCTGAGAGGCGTCAATGCTACCGCTGCACCACTGCAGCTTACAGGATTTATGAACAGTAATTTATGAAAAAAGAAAAGAAACATTACAAAATATCTGGAAGTATGTAATGATATGATGAGATTTGGGAGACGAGTAATAGAAAAGGAAAAGTACTGCACTTACAAAATGAGTTCAGCTAGAAAAGAAATTGATTATTGTTTAGTATTAGGAGATTGGTATGAAATTCAATGTGAGGGGATATTGACATGGAATTTTCCTTTTTTCTTTTTTCTTTTCTTTTTTTTTCTACTTTTCTCTAATACAGCTGACTATCAGCTGCCCCAATCTCCACTCCTTCTTCACTGGGTCTGGACCAATAATCAAGAAGCCTGAATTCTCACCACTAACACTCGAGAAGGATGTTGACCTGGAACAAAAATGGATACACCCAGTATTTCCAGATACAGCTCTCAGCAGCAAGCACAATTTCCCTTATGAGCACACAGGCACCACACTCAGTCTGGCATATGGATTTCTCTCTATGCCTCCCTCCAGGTCCCCATTAAGTCTCCCCACTGGCACCAATATAGAGTTGAGTCCTCAGTCGAGTGTCCAAGCCAAGTCCTTCATCACTATCTCTGTGAAACCAGTGCTCTATGTCCCTGCCCCAAGCAGCTGACACACACACTCTCTTTGAGATTTGATTTGCACACACACACACACACACACACACACACACACACACACACACACACACACACACACACACACTGGAAAGGTTGGAAGAGGTTTACTAGTTATGCCCCTCTACCCAGACTATAAGGTACTTACTTCCACCAGACACTCCAAACTCTAAGACTCTTACAAGGGTACCCAATTATACTGAATTAAGTTAATATTAAGACAAAGGGTAGTGTTTGACCAATACTGTAAGGTTTCAGGAATGGCCACAGAGTCACCAAATAGATATAAGTACTCTCAAAGGTTAAAATATTCTCTAACGGACCAGCCACAATGAAAAGTTTAAATATATTTAATAATAAATAATAAAAGAACATGAAAATGTTAACTATCTATTTACAATAAACATTACAGTTTCAATCACAGGAAATATTAAAATAACACAGCTGAATAGATTCACACAGATACAGAAAAACAGTAGTTAACTAATGTCACTATATTTTCCCGACTGCTTTAAAGAACTGTGATTCTCTGGTTCACTTACTAGAGCAAGGCAAGATGAAGTAGGTGAGGGGTCCTTCTTTGTCAGGTTCCAAAAAAACAGAGTGCTCTAAGACTTCTCTCTTATCTGGTATTAAAACATCATTTTTGGCCTAGATTACAGAATTACATCACATATATCTTGTCATTTGACTTCTGGTTCCCATGCTATACCCATTGCTAGAAACTGAACCAGAAGTTAGCACATATGTGCTACCATGCACACGTATTGAGCTTTGCTGAGATGTGTTATAGCTTCTGGAAGTCATAAAACAATAGACACTTCCACTCTTCCTACAGGAGCTAATAAACCATTCTCTGGCACAGACATTTCATCTCTGGCTGCAGTCAGAACTGTAAGATACAATCTTTATGGCCTAAATTAAGTAAATTAATTTCTTACTATTTTTCAAAGTTAGCTGGACTGAGATTAACCTCTTCTTTTCCAGTATCCTATATATAATAGTACAGTCTGATATAAGGTTGGGTAGCATTCGAAAGACATGCATGCGTAAATGGGCGTACTTTCGTTGAAGGTTGAGCGTCGAGCTGGCACCTCGGCATTTCATAAAAATCGACTGCCAATCATTAGCGGACCGGAGTTCCAGTGTGGCGACCCCTTACCGGGAAAAGCCGAAAGACAAACAACAACAACAACAATTTGATATAAATGTGTATTTATTTTCTGTCCAGCAGGACACACTGTTGATACATTTTAACACAAGAAACTTTACAAATACATTTTCAACACAAGCATCTGCACAAATCAGTTTGATATTTATTTATTTATTTATTTAATTATAATTTGTTTGCCAGGATAGTCCATTGGGCCATGAGGAGCCCATTTTCAATGGAGTCCTGGGGAGAAAAGTCCCAGAAAATTACAAATTACAGATTTAACATAAGAGTAAGTTATTAGAGAAATGTAATATGCACAAATGAAGCAAAATTAAACAAATAGAAAAGCACATATTAGTAGAGTGCACATATTAGTACAATGCAATAAAAGTAATATTTACAAACAGTCAGAGTTTTTAACTGTTTAACATATTAGCCCAATGCAATAAAACAAACAGTCTAATTTTTTTAGCAGTTATACTAATTCACGCAGTTAATTTCTATGCTACAGAATTGTATCATTCTAGGAGTTATGCTAATTCCTAGAGTTTATTAGGGGTACAAAACAATGGGAATTATAGCTTATAGAGAGTAGCTATAGTATAGAGAGATTATGTGGGATGGGAGCAAGAACATTCCCATAGTGAAGTTAGGTGTGTGTGAAGTAAGGATTTGTATGAAGAGAGGCTGCTGGTGGTGCGGAGGGAATCCCAATGGCGTGCTAGAGAGGAGGACATTAGATGTTTGCCTGGTAGATGAGCAGGTTTATGCAGTTCAATTAGATTTTGTGAATTAGATCTCAAAAGTCTATTTGGTTGGTGCATTTTAAAGGTAATGAAACCCGTAGCTTATGATACATATCTTTATAATATGTTGCATGACTTTGAACAATATGAGTTGACCTCTAGTAACGAGGTAAACCTAGCTTATTCCAAGATTAATTTTTCACTATTTGACCATTTGCTGCAGGGTGCAATTAACGAGAAGTTATACAACTACCTGTATGTTAACAAACCCAGAATTCGGACTGGTCCCTTTGAAGTTCAGACCCATTGTTACAGGAAGTTTATTGACTATACTACAAAAATTTGTTTACATTACATTTAGGTATTGAACGTAATTTCTATAAACCTGGTCTTCTGATGGTTACTATAGATGTTGTGGATTTGTTTTCCAACATTCCACATTCCACTGGTTTAGACTGGTTTAATGAGATCCTGGTTTCTTAATCTTATCATTAGTTTGTTGGTTGAGTTTATGGAGATTGTACTCCAAATAATTCTCAATATATTTCAACGGTGAAACCTTTAGCATTGTGCTATACCACTGGGAGAAGAATTTTATTACAAATGGTACCTTGATGACATCTGTTTGTTGTGGGATGGGACTCTGAACCATCTTTTGGATTTTATGAGTTACATTAATTCCACCACACTAGTAATGAAGAATTAACTTATCTTGATGTGACGCTGCTCAAGGACCATGATAATCAGAATTTTTCCATCAAAAGAAAGGCATTACAGGATGTCTAGCAGTAATGAATATTTTTGATAAAGTGAATTTTTGAAAATCTTTTTTCAAGAGGTTACCCTGCTTCTCTAGTTAATCAATTGGCTCAAGAGATCACTGAAAACAGAGAACATAAATATTTTCCGTTGTTGGGTGGAGGTTTGCAGGTGGTTGAGCAAAGTGAGCAACCTGAGCAATTTGATATTCATATTTTCTAAAGATTCTCAGTTGAAACATTGGCCTGTTTTAACACTTCATGAAGATTTTAAGAATATAGTACAGAAGTGTCCCAATTTTGTGAAAAGGAGAGATGTTAATTTAAAAGGGTTATTTGAAAGAAAACAATACATAGAACAAGAATTTATGAGCATGTATATAGCATCTTACTGCCTGTCCCAACATGCAGCTTAAATTTGTTGTACTTGAACAGGTGGGCTTGAATGAGAGCATTAACATCACTAGTGATATTTATCTTATTATATTTATTATAAACATTTATAGTTAATTTTAATATTTACAACTTTATAACATTTTTTATACATTATGTAAGGTTCTTATTCAATAAGGGACCTTTAATTTATATTTTTAAAAAATTCTTTCAAATGTTTATAAATATTTTTGAATGATGTCTTTTTAACTGCTTATTAGTTTAATTAATCAAGGTATCATGTGACTACAAGTGTTACATTTAAATCCACGTTACACATTTCCTTTTTATCTTAATAATGCTTGATTTACTTGGTTTTGTGGTCAAATAAAAGTCTTTGTTTTTATTTATCATTATTTTTTGTTGGCTGATTCTCCTTTCCATGGATTCTGTTTCATTTAGTGGCATTTTAAAGGTGTTGGCAAGACAGGGCCAGAGAGATGGGGTGAAAATAAGTTTGTGTGCTTGGACAAGTTGAATATAGATAAGGTAATTGGACAGCTCAAGCCAATTCAGTTGGTGTAGGGCAGTGCAGTGATGGGAAGTGGATCTATGGCCGGTTGAAAATTTTGTTATTTTATTATAGCAAGAGGAGAGTTTAGTCTTGATGGAGGTAACATCCTTGACTGGATACTAGTCTCACCCCCAAACTGAGTTTCTGATAATGGTACTCTCGCAGACCCCCTTAGTGACCATCTCCCATATGCCATTCCCCCTCCACCCTCTTCTTTCAGCACAGAAACATTACCACCCACAACATGCAAAACTTCAACCCCCTAATTTTCTCTAATGATAGACTGGAACCCTCTAAATTCCCTCCCTTTAGATGCAGCAGTCTTACTTTTCAATAGAATTTTCACTGATATACTTAACCACTTTGCCCACAGTAGAACCAAAAGACTTAGATCCAGAACAGATCCCTGGCTAACTAAAGACACAAAGGCCACCCTCCCTACTAGTTGGGATGGTGGCCTAATGGTTAAGGTGTTTGCCTTGCAAATACAAGGTGCAGGGTTTGAGTCTCACAAGGGACAATTGGCTAGGCTTAAAATGGCTCACAAGGACAGTTAGTGTAGTACTAATCTATGAACCTAGCTATGAACTTATGCATCACCAAGATAAAAACTGGAAATATTATCAAAAAATGCAAAACTCTCAACTCTCTTGCTGAATACAAGCAAGTGCGAAATCAAGTAAAAAAACAAATAGCCACTGACCGCAAATCCTACAACCTTAAACTTCAAAATAATCATAAAACCAACCCCAGAAATATTTGGAATAGTATTTCAACAATACTATCCCCAGACAAAAAGAGGACCCTTACCCTGACCCAGACACACCAGACCCCCACCTAGCTACCCAATTCAACTCCTTTTTCATTGACTCCATAGACAAACTCACCTCTTCTTTCCCTAACGACACCCCCCCAACTTAACTGATACCAAAAACTCAACACCCAAGAACCCTAAGTCCTCCCCTTTTACTCTCAAATCCATTCCTACCCACACTATAAAAAGCTCCTACAAAGGTTAAAACCTTGGTCTAATGCCCCAGATGACATTCCATCCAACTTTCTCCAACTAGCTGCTGATGGCATAGCCCTTCCAATCAGCATCCTAATCAATCGCTCCATTCAGGAGTCCTATGTACCACACATCTGGAAAAAGCCTTCATCATCCCCCTCCAGAAAGGAGATATAAACTTTTCAATCTCCAACTTTCACCCTATTGCTATCCTATCCCCTATCTCTAAGATACTTGAAAAATGTATTCACCTCCAACTATTACCCTACCTACTGAACAACCAACTACTAACTCCTACCCAACATGGGTTTAGACCAAAACATAGCACCACCACTGCCCTTTTTCCTTCCTCAAAATCATTAACTCTGCTCATGACTCTGGGAACATAGTTTCTACCCTCCTCCTCGACTTATCCAAAGCTTTCGACACTGTCTCTCATGAGCTTCTGCTTTCTAAACTCTCCCATCTTAGTCTCTCCTCCTCTTCTATCAAATGGTTCTCCAGCTATCTCTCAGCCAGGGAACAAGCTGTAAAATGGAACCACTGCACTTCCTCTTTCCTTCACACCCCAACAGGTGTACCCCAAGGCTCTATTTTGGGTCCTCTACTTTGTTTGCGTCTTTCGGCTTTTCCCGGTTAGGGGTCGCCACAGCAGAACTCTGGTCCACTAATGATTGTCAGTTGATTTTTACATACTGGCTTGCCAGGCCTGATGCACAACCTTCAACGAAGGTACGCCCATTCACGCATGTCTCCATGCAGAAGATGCTCTAGCTGAGAATCAAACCGGACAGCGTCTTACTGTTAGGCGACAACACTACCAGAGCACCACCACTGCAGGTCATTTATTTAACATTTTCATCAATGATTTCCACCAAAAGATCCCCAATGCTAAACTGGTGCAATATGCAGACAATTCCATTATCATCTGTACAGCCAAAACTCTTCCCTTACTAATAAACCTTACTCAAGAGGCCTTCTCCTCCACTGAGTCCTGGATACTTGACAATCATCTAGCCATAAATACCTCCAAATCCAAAATAATGATCTTTACCCCTTCTAGAAATACTGCTGTTGACAAAGCATCCTTCTCTATACTTAGCCTAAACAAAACATCTATTAAAATAGTTCCCCATACAAAACTTCTGGGAATCCTTATCGATGACCAGCTAAAATTTGACATCCACCTAGAAACCAATAATAAAAAGACTCATCAAAAACTTGAAATGCTTTATCAACACAGAAGCTACCTTTCTCTGTCTTCTAGACAACTCCTGTCTACCACCTACCTCTTACCCTCCCTTTTGTATGGAGCTCCACTACTCTCTAACCACCAATCATCCCTAAAATCTAAACTTTCCTCATGCTATAACAAAACTTCAAAGTTTGCCACAGCATCCGTATCCTCTACTCACCATTGCAACTCCCTACATGCTCTAAACTGGTTGGAACTCCCAGGCTACCTAAATTTCATTCAACTAACTACAGCACACAAGCTGATTTTTAAACCTTCTAACTGTCCATCACTCTCCTCTTCCCTAAAACTTCACCAGCCACATAGAACCCTTAGATCCAGAAATCAGAACCTCTTAGAACTTTACAAACCTTTACACACACCAGGGCAACTTCTACTATCATTCTCCCTTGCCAGAATATGGAACTCTCTTCCCCCTCACATTAGAACCACCCCAAACTTACCCTCCTTCAAAACCCTACTCCACTGTCACCTCTCCTCCCTCTGGGAATGCTCCTGTACCCATCCTACCTGATTCCTGACACCTATCCCTATTCTGTTCTACTCACATCTCTGCCACAGCTTCAATTCATCTCTCTAAAATTCCTTTGCCTAAATACACGTATTGTATTTAAATGAACATAAATTTATTGTTTTTGTAAATACCTTATAAGTGATTGACTCAGCTCATACTTTTCAAGATATGTAAAATCTTGTCTTGCTGTATATTGAATGTTAAACTGTTGTTCTTATATACTGTACTAACACATTGTATATTGTCTTTCTGTCTGGAGTTTTCTCCTCCAGCCTCTATTGAAAATGGGCTACCTTGGCCCAATGGACTTTCCCGGTTAACAAACTGAAAATAAATAAAAAAAAATAAATAAATTGCAGGTTAGTAAGAATAGTATAGGAGAGATGGGTTAAGGTAAGTGTTGGCGAGGGTGAGCCTAGTGGAGGGAGAGATGTAACGGTTGTGATGGTAAAGCATGCCTATTTTTTTCTGTGTATTTTTTTTATATTCACTTGTAGATGATTATCAAACTTTAGCTGGTCATCAATCTGGACTCCTAGTAGTTTAGCATTAAAGACTATTTTGAGAGGAGTCTTATTTTGACTGGTGACTGAGAATGAGGTTTTATCTAGGGTGGTGGTTTTGGAAGCAGTAAATATCATGAGTTTAGTTTTAGTAGCATTGAGTGCCAGATGGTTGTCCATCATCCATTGCTCAGTGGAGAACAAGGCATCTTGGGTTAATTTAACTAGGGTGGGTATAGAAGAGGCAGAGCAGATTATAGTTGAATCATTGGCATATTGGAGAAGGCTGGCATTTGACCAACTTGGTAGAAATCGTTTATGAATATATTGAATAGAAGGGGGCCTAAGATTGAACCCTGGAGGACACCTGTGGGAGTATTGAGAAAAGGGGAGGTGGCTTTTTTCCATCTGACTGCTTGTTGCCTGTTTGAGAGGTAACTGGTAAACCAGTTAATAGAGGAGTGGGCTAGATTTAGTTTGGAGAGTTTAGTGAAAAGAAAGTTATGAGAGAGAGTGTTGAATGCCTTAGAGAGGTCAAGGAGGAGAGTGGACATGATGTGGCCAGTGTCATGGGCCTTATTAATGGTTTCTAGGAAGGAGAGGAGAGCTGTGGTAGTGCTGTGGCCGGGTCTGAAACCATGTTGAGTAGGGGGTTAGAAGTTGGTTGTTTATGAGGTAAGGTAGAAGTTGTAGATGGATGCATTTTTCGAGAAGTTTAGAAATGGGGGATAAGATAGCAATAGGGCAAAAGTCTGTGATATTATTGTTATTACCATCTTTATGGAGTGGAATAATAAAGGCCTTTTTCCAGAGCTGGGGAACTTGACATTCAGCAGTAGATCGATTTATAAGAATGCAGATGGGAAGAGCTATGCCTTCTGCGTCAACTTTTAAGAAATATGAGGGTATATCATTAGGGGCATTGGAGCCCTTTCAATGTTAGTAGAGTTTTTTTTATAGTGGCTGTAGGGATGGGGTTGAAGGAGAAAGGAGGAGGTTGGGAGCAGAAGAAGCTAGGAGAGGGAGGAATAGGTGGAAATAAGGGTGGGGAAGCTGAAAGGGAAGTGAAGGATGATCTAAGTTTACTTATGGAATCAATAAAGAAAGCATTAAATTGGGTGGCTAAGTCCAAGTCAGAGGCATCTGGATCAGGGCAGGGGGTTTCTTTTTTGCCAGGATTGAGAAGGGAGGAGATTCCATGCCAGAATTTTTGGGGGTTAGTGTTATGTTTGGTTTGGAGTGTAGAGTAGTAGTAGATATAGAAATGACATATAATTCTTTACAAAATTCCAGCTAGCAGTGCTGACATATGTTACACATCCACTGTCCTACTTCTGGCATAGCTGGCAATACCTCACATCATCACATGGTCTTCCAGACCTGGCTTAACCTCCCTCCAGTCTTAACCTAATCATATTCCAGGGCCAGACAGAAAATCAGGGATGCTGGAGCAGTGTCATGCTGCATACTGGGCAGTGTGCTATAACTCCCATTCCCTCACTGCTGTGAACTGGAGGTGCATGCACACTTCTGTGCATGAGCAACTCCCTGACTGAGCATCTAACCTGTCATGCAGCACGGAGCTAGCCAGAATCATTTGTCCTTTATTGCAGTGAGCCTTTAGGCTTCCTCCCTCCCCTCTTCAGGATGGGTGAGCCAACATCAGACATTCACTCACATCCTCCTCTGTGGCACCTTACAGATGTTTATTTGCAACTACTGTATGTACAATTCCGATATCCGAGTATAATTAATCACCATATGTGGAGTATTTAAAGTCATTAGTTGTTTTAACATACTTACCAGTTTTATGGCTTTTACACCAGTCATCAACTTCAGGTATGGTAAGGAGGAGGTACTCAATCCAAGAACTTGTAGAATTTACTGTAGGCTCAGGAACAGATGTTTACAATGATGTTTCCAAGGAAGACTTCAATATAATATTTCAGAGGCCTGATGTGACATTGATATATCTGGGTATACCTGCACATTTGCTAATTTTAACAAACGCTTTCTAGTTTGGCACCAAGCTTACATATTTTATTTCTTTGTTCTGAATTTGTTAACCAGGGTAAAGCACCAATTCCATTGGACCTATCTCAGCCTCAGCCCAGAGAGTTCATTGTCACCTTGCCTGATCTATGAGAATTACAATATCCCAGGACAAGTAGTTTACATTGGAAATGTATGATCACTTTCCCAAATGAATCCTGGCTTATTCTGACTATTCTTCTTTCCTTTAAAATAGAAATATTATATACATATTTCTTGCAGATTTATCATAGAAAAATATGTTTGCTTTTATTGCCTCATCTGTAACAGTTGTATTAACATGTGTTTACTTTCTGATACCAGTAGCTGAAAATGATGCATACAATTTTGACTTATAGGTTTATAGGTTCATATGTGCTTACTAAGCTATTGATCTGTGAGGATCTTAGGAAGCCTAGCTTTTCATTCCCATGATAGTTTTAGCTTTTATACTTTGCATACAAATAACCCATAGATTGGTTGAATAAGGATATGCTGGGACATTTACACATTTCCCCTATCCATGAGGGACCAGGGTGCTAGGATGAAGTATACTAATTATAGCAAAAGCTCACTAATTTAAAAGGAAGAATAGTACATGCAGTATCATTAAGCTCTATATTAAGCACTTCAAAGGTAACTTAGCCTGCTATATAACTTATGACGATACTTACTGACAAGAGCCAATAAACAAGAAGAGAGAAGGAATTGCATTGTCTAATTATCATAAGAGGCAGAGAACAACATATGCACTGGGTTTAAGAACACAACTAAAACAGGTCAGGTGGGAGAGAACTGCAAACCCAAGGCCTAAACTAGCCAGATACCTACTCAATATATAAGAAAGAAAATGTAGTGCAACTATTTACTAGAATTATTATTACTGAAGGCTTAAAGACATTAGCTACAGCAGACACAGACTACTAAAATGAGTTCAAAAACAGATCAAGAAATGATAACTATTGTGAAGATTGGGTGAAGATAGATGAAGGCTGGCAGCCTAGCTAGACAGAATTTTGGAGATAATTCTGTCATCTGTAAATATTAATGTAAACTTTAGGCTTGTTGTCTTAAATGGTAAAAATAGTGTTACATGTGGAAATGCAAAAATATAACAACAGTGCACTCTGTTGTAAGGAAGCTAAGTCAAGCATTTTATGACTGACTTTGATCTTTAAAGTTGGCTCTGGCCTGTGTAGATGATGGAATTCTTGCAATTGTTTTAAGACCAGAGTTAATGGCCATAATTTGCATGCATAAATGTCCTTAATGGCTTTGCTTTCTGACCTGGTGTGAGCTTACTAAAGAATGTAGCCGGTTAGACTGGGAAACCCAGAGAAGTGTGAAGAATGATGTAATGTGAACCAGTAATGTGATTTTAAAAACAGAGAGAATCAGAGAGCATTAAGCATTTTTGTCTTGACCATCCAACTCTCCAGCACTGTGTTGCTCTATATGTAAGTTTATCTTAGATTTGTGTTTTCTCTTAGAAATAGCTAGAAACTAGAAAGATTAGACTAAGTGTTTTTTCTGTGATGTCAGAACTGTACTACTGAATTATTTTAAGTATTTATCTGTGATATCTGAACTCTTGACTAGCACTGTGTAGTAATAAGTATTGTCTTGTGTTTTTAATTATGTATTATTAAATATTTTAAGTCCTTTTAACTGTGGCTGTTTTGTGTAGAGATAATTTAAGCTCTAGAGTACATTGCATGTATATAGTGATTCCCATACCAAGTCACTCTAATAAGCCTTGACTGTTTAGTTGCACGTATCAGTTGGATAATAATATTGCACAGTAATAATTGGACACCCTTTTAAGGGCCTTTGGGTAGCTGATAAATATTAGCTGGGTGGTGGCAGTGATTTATACTATATAGTTTGTGTAAAAGGGGCACAGCTGGAGAACCTCTGCCAGCCTTTCCCAGGAGTGTCTGTGTGATTGTATAAACTCTTCTCAAAGTGTGTGTGTGTGTGTGTGTGTGTGTGTGTGTGTGTGTGTGTGTGTGTGTGTGTGTGTGTGTGTGTGTCAGCTACTTGGGCAGGGAAACAAAGCACTGGTTGGACAGAGAGGGTGCTGGAGGTTTTAGCTTGCCCACTAGGCTGAGATCTGGACCGTCTAGCTGTGCCAGTGGGGAGTCTTATTGGGGGCCTGGAGAGTAAGGGAGCGACCAGCCCCGGAGTGATTGTGATCTTTGTGTGCTCTTAAGGGAAATTGCACTTTACTGTGTGTATTTGTTATCCTTTCCTCCTATATGAGATGCCCCTCACTGGTGTTAGTGAGGAGGATTGAGGCCCCTTGACTGCTGGGCCAGGGCATGGGCATCACAAATATTCACTTATTTTTGTTGCTGAATGCAATGGAACTGCTACAGTCCAGCAGTAGTTTAAAAGAACACATCAATAACAGCATGGGGAATTCTTAGACATTTAGCCCTTTAGCTGACTGGCCTGGAATGGCCTTAATATAAACACAAGTCATGAACTAGTCTTACATTCGCTCACCTCATAAGAAAGACACTAAGGTTTCATGCCAACAGTTGAACCAGGAATTGTTATGCAGAATATTGTAATATCTTGGTAGGAGTTGACACAAAATCTTGGTAGGAGTTCCCTAGGGTTCAGTACTGGATCCCATATTCTTTACTGCTTTTATGATTGGGTGCCCTCTTGTACGTGAGATTGGCATTAGTAAATTTGTAAATGGACATAAAATGAGGGACTGTTGTTACTAATGTGGTCAATGAACATACCATGCAAAATATGATGGATCAATGTGGTTTATTGGCCAAGTCTTATAATGTAGCCGTGAATGCCCATGTATCAAATGTTATTCATTTTGGCAGACATTTATAGATGACAATGTTAAAGTTGATTTGCACATTCAAAACACCATTAAAAACTCACAAGAAACTAGGAATTTTATACCAAGTGAAAAAAATTCTTACTAGCACCACACAAACAACCTTGGTTACTACCTGCTTCTTATCATCATGCTTATATGGGGCTCCAATCCTCACTAATCGTCAGGCTACACTAACAGCTGAAGTAGAACAATGTTACAATAAAACTGTAAACTTCGCTGCTAGCATAACCTATAGAAGCCACCACTGCTCTGCCCTAAAACAATTACATTTGTTTGAATTACCCCACCATATCACACATACTCAGCTACTTGTGGCTCACAACGTAATATATAAATCTTCAAAATGCCCAGCACTAAGCAACATTCACCACAACTACTATTCCAACAGAACCCTACTCTCATATGTTAAAACACTTATCTCTGCCTACAAACCTGAGAAATCTGCAGGATATACCCTGGAACTACATTCAACTTGCCCAAGGTCTGTATCTATTCTTCACACATTTAAATCTACACGAAAATAATTTCTAGCTAAATCTTGACTTTATTCCTGCTCTACACCTGGTTAAATACTTTATATACTCTCTTATAGCCTCACCATCTACCTCCATAAACAAAAAAACTAAACATTCCACTTAACATGATGTAGAGACATTCTTGTATTCCTTTTTGAACCATTATAAATAGTTATCCCATTTTATATATATATCCACTGGAGCATCATCAGCCCAGACATACACACACACACACACACACACACACACACATATATATATATATATATATATATATATATATATATATATATATATATATATATATATATATATATTTCTAGCCTCCACTCACACCAAACACTCCTGGGTTTATTTTATTTACTCTAGTATTTCCTTACTACTTCCTTGTCTACACTCTTCTATCATATTACTCTGTTACATCTTCTATAACTATCTGTACACATACCATAATATTCTATCTTCCCCAAGCCCAAATCACCTGTATCATTTATTTATTTCTTTTTACATTTGATTACCAGATAATGTCTGATTTGGCCAGAATCCTGTTTTCAGTGGAGACCTGGGGAGAAAAGCTCCAGAAACTTTAACATAGAAAGACAATGTAAATAACAGGAAATAAAAGTAAAACTACATGTTACAAAAATGTAAGTGGAATACAGAAAACAATGGAGTTACAGCAAAAAAATACAGTACAGTACAGTACAATAAATTACAATGCAATTAGTTCATGGAGAATAGTTTCACAAAAAATGTGTTTACATGTTCACATATTCATATGTATAAACATTATTAAGTGGGTTTTTTTTGGTAAATTAGTAGAAAGGAAATTGCTAATTCATGGCAAATTTGGTGGAGAATAAAAGATGTAAGATAAGTTGGACAAGCAGGGGGTGAGAAGGCTCAGCATTGGGGTACTTATCCTGGCTAGAAACAGCCTGGGGTAGTATAGGAGCATAGCCCTGCATAGGGGTGCATAGCCTGGGCTAGAGACGTAGCCTTTGGGGTAGTGCAGGAGCATAGCCAATGATTAGTAAAGTGTTATTTTAGGTGGAGCTTGACTTTGTGGCTGTCAGAGTTGTTTAGAATGTGTTGGGGGTAACAGATTCCAGGCTCTAGATATTACATTAGAGTAACAGGGAATCACCATAGCTATTGTGGGATTTGGTGACCTTTAGAAGCAGTTTATTGGATGAATGCAAAGCCATAGGGTTTATATTTGTTTGAACTAGGTCTTTTAAAGCTGGGCAGTTATCAGGTGTATGAATGATGTTGTGTGCAATGGTTAGTAGATTCAGGTGTAATAGGTTGAGTAGCTCGATTTAGTTGAGTTATTTAAGTGCAAAGCAAAGGTGAGATCTGTGTGGTACATTTGCAGCAAATTTTGCTGTTTTAGTATAACAAGTCTCTAGATTGTTTAGGTCGGTCTTGCGTAGGTCGGTAAAAATTTGTGAAGAGTACAGGAGGGTGGATAGTAGGTGGGATCTGGCTGTGGCTAGTCTGGAGTTGTTGGTTGGGTATGGTTTGGCTCTATAGAGTGAGACATGTTTAATATGGACTTTTTGATGGTAATGGCTACATGTTTGTTGAATTTTAGGCAGTTGTCTATTGTGACTCCTAGACGTTTAGTATGATCAACTGCTTCAATTTTAGTGCAGTTGGAGGAGTAGATGGTGAGTGGGGGATAGTTGTTTTTGGCGTAATTATTGGAAAAGAAATTGAGCTTGGTTTTCTTTGAATTAAGTATGAGTGTGTTTTCAGTGAAGAAGTTTTTTCTTGTAGTTCAAGAAATGTGGGAGCAGAGAAGATAAGGGAGTCATCGTCAGCATATTGGATGATAGCAGCTAGTTGGGTTGCAGTGCTTAGGTCATTGGTGAATATGATGAAAAGGAAAGATCCGAGGATAGAGCCTTGGGGGACTCTGACAGAGATAGGTAGGGGGGAGGTTATTTTTCCATTTGGTAGACTGCTGTCTACTAGTTAGATAGCTGTGGAACCAGGATAAGGAAGTTAGACTAAGGTTATATGTTGCTAGTTTATTGGGACGTTTCTGGTGGGAAACTGAATTAAAGACTTTGGACATGTCGAGGAAAATAGAAGAAACAAGTTGGCCTTGGTTTTTGAGGAGGTTAACAGTGTTGGTGAAACTTATTAGTGTAGTATTTATACTATGTTTAGATCAAAAACCATGCTGAGAGCTGGATAGGAGGTTATTGTTAAGGAAGTAGTCTAGGAGTTGTTGATGAATACATTTTTCAAGAATTTTGGCTAGGGGAGAGAGAATAGCGATGGGTCGGTAGTTAGAGAAGTCTGTACAGGGCCCACCTTTATGTAGGGGGATGATATGTGATATTTTCCAGAGGACATGTACATATTGTTCTGAGATAGTGTGATGAATTAGTATTGATACACGATAACAGATGGACGAGGCAGCTAGTTTTTGGAAATCATTTGGGAGCTGATTGGCAGCAGGAGACGAGAGCTTTAACTTGGTTAGTAGCTTTTTAATGTAATCAGTTTGTATGGGCTTGATAGTGAATGAGTTAGGGTTAGATTCTGTAGAGCATGTAACTGTTAGGAGTGAGTTGGTATTATTGCTTATGAGGGATGTAATAGATTTGATAAAGTGTGAACTGAACTGGGAGGCTAAACTATCAGTAGTGTTAGTGGTTGATGGGCATGGGGTAGTGGACCTACAAGGATTTAGCAGATGTTTAATACTTCTACAACATGTTTGTGGGTTGTTGGGATGTGAGGAAGTAAGATTTTTTTTGTCAAGGTTAATTTGTTTTTTGGCTTGATTTCTTAGCTTTTGATAAGCAATGAGATCAGCTTTGTTATTGGTACTTAGGTAATTTGACCAGACTCTGTCTCTTTGTTTGAGTAGTACTCTGGTGTCCCTATATAGCCAAGGAAGTTGTTTAGTTTTGGTGCGAATCTTCCTAATGGGAGTTAAGTGGTTTAGAATTTTAAGGAAGGTATTGTTAAAGAATTGAACTGCAATATCTAGCTGGAGGGATTTTAAGGGTGTCCAGTCACATTGCTGAAGGACTGTGTTGAATAAGGGAGAGAAGTTTTTTTTGCTATGGATGTGCTTGTAAATGATATCGTTAGGGGTGTGAATCCATTTCCTGAGAAGAAAGGTTGGTGAATGATCACTTAGGGCATCTGGAATGCAGCCTGCTAGGTGACCTAGGTTGGGTTTATTTATTAGTATCCAGTCTAGTGTTGATTGTTTTTTGGAATGTTTGTCGATATGAGTGGGAGAGTTAATAGTTTGAGTGAAGTTATAGAGGTTGATAAAGCTGGAGGGGTTTTCAGAGGAACAGGTTAGCCAGTCTAGGTTGAAATCACCAAGGACTATTGTTTCTTGGTTAAAACTGGCAGATGCCAGCAGAGAAGGTTTTCTATGCTGGATAAGTTGTTTCCAGAGGGCAGGTAGATGGCGATTATAGTTATAGTTTTGTGGGAATTGATTTGTAGGTGTGCGGTTATTAATTCAGCATTGGGAAGGTCTGGTGGAGTGCTGTTGCTTAGTTTTAGCATGAGGGAGTCTTTAAACATCCTGACATCCTGCCTTTCCTACAGCTTCAGCCATCTTATTCAGTATACCTGATAGGTGTCCTGTTACTCTAGTATTATAATGTCTTTGTCAGATAATTATTAAACATTTTTTCCTATAACAACTGTCTATGAACCTATATGCTATGTTATTCTGTTTGTATATCTTTGCCAGGAACTCATTGTCTTTAACTTGCTAATGCAATTATATTAAATTGATTGTATTACTTATTCATCTAGCATATTGCTTACATCTGTGATTGTCTTAATATTGTATATACTGGAGCTTTTCACCCCAGGCCTCTACTGAAAATGAATACCATTGCCCAGTTGGAGTTCCCCAGTAAGCAAACATCAATAAATACATATCACATACACAAGCAGAGTAGTGAATACATAGCTAATGAATGAAGTAATCCCTTTTTGGATAATTAGCATTTCATCATAAAAGGTGGTATGTAGAAAAGCATGGCTATGTCTTTATTTATTTATTTGTTTTTGTTTACCAAGAAAGTCCAACTGGGAAATACCCATTTTCAGCAGAGGCCTGGGGAGAAAAACTCCATTTGTTTACATTGTGTTATACTTAGTTCCAGTTAAACTAAGAGTAGTTACATTTCTCTTTACATTTATGCACATACTGTAGTTGCTTTTATACATTTTAAGATTTTACAGAGATAGACGTTATTAAAGAGAGAGGCCACATGCAACTTAATGGATTGTACAGACAGCAGTTATATATAAAACTTCTTTTGACATTTCAGTGAGAGGTTGAGAGTATTCTGTTTAAGAAGAGTATTTGGAGAGTATTGTACAGTAAGCAAGCACAAACTCTTAACCTGGTGATTAGCATATGCAGGACCATGATAGGTTAAGATGTTGTTTAAGCAGTGATTTAAAACTATTGAGTTTGTCGGAGAGTTTTAGTGGTATGGGGATACTATTTGAGAGTTTCGCAACTTACTTGTGAGTAGTAAGAATTTGTTACTAGAATGGAGATCCCTTTCTGGACAGTAGGGCAGTAATAAGTTTTGTAGTACAGGGCATTTTTTCTGGATGATGAATGAGTTTGTGTGCTATAGTTTGTTGTGAATATGTTAGGTAGTTGTGCAGTTCAAGCTAACATTGCCTATGAGGGAGATTGGTGGCAAATGTAGCTATTTTATTGTATTTTAGGTTATTGTAGCTATTTTATTGTTCTTTATGGAGAAGTTGCACTGTTACCAAGATCACAAGAACATGTAAATTTACATTTCTGAAAGATGTCTGCATAGTGGTTGTCTAAAAGGGGGGGTTAGGTTCATAGATTATTACAAGGCTCACTGACCTTGTGGGCCATTTTGTAAGCCTAGCCAATTACCCCATGTGAGACTCAAGCCCTGTACCTTGTGTCTGTAAGTTAAACACCTTAACCATGATGCCAATCGCACCCCTTGTTTATATTTCTTATTTATTGTGGTAATGAATTCTGGCCAACCTCGCACTCTTGTTTATATTTTTTATTTACTGTGGTAATGAATTCTGGCCAACCTCGCACCCTTGTTTATATTTCTTATTTCCTGTGGTAATGAATTTTGGGGACAGAAAAGATTTTGTCATTACCTAAGGAGCATGAAGTACATCTTATTCTTAGTCTATTTGTTGGGCAACAGTTGGAGTACAGCAATATGAATGTTAGTGTGTTTAGAAGAAGGGTCACTTTAGCTGTGCTAGAGAACCAGTAGGCATTTGAAATTGTCTGACATAATGCTCCAAGCCACTGGCCAGGGAGAGATGAAATGAAAAAGCTTATTTTCTACTATCCCTAGAATTGTTGAAACAACTAATAATACCTACAATTGTTAATGGGGTAAACCCACCCCTTGCACAGTCCCTTTTCTGGGACAGCCTGATAGCAATGTCTGGTTAAGAGACTTGCTCGGACTCATGCATAGACTATGGGATCAAACCATAGATATAGCAGCACATATTCCTATACCTCTCTGCCAAATTGTTACTGATCATTACTTCCATAATCTATCCTTCTGAAGGTATACTTCAGCATTCTGTTTGCTGCTGCAACTACTCTATCACTTTATTCCCAGAGGTCTAATCCAGGTGTGATCTACACACTCAGATGCTTTTTACCTGTTCTGATTAAATAAGACACAATTTGTCAGTACATTGATGAATATTTAAAATAGCTTTAACCCTTTATGGAGGAAGAATGTTTTCATACAATGCATTGTCCATGTATTTCAGAGAAGTTAAACAAATTTTGTTTTGCTAAGTTTCAATGCTTGAGACCTCAATCTGCCCAACAGCTTTATTAGTCAGATCATTTTCATCCTTTCTAGCACCCTCAAGTACAATGGCATCTATCATGATGACTAATTTATCTAACCCTTCAGCTATAGCTGATGCTACTCACTGGAACACTTCTGGTGCTCATGAGATCCCCAAATGTAATCTTAATAATCTGTAATGACCCAAAGATGTATTGATACTACACATTTTGAGATTTTCATCCAACTTGATCTGCCACAAACCCTGGTTTGCAACAAACACTGAAAAAAATTTAGTATTTGGGATAATTGCTATTACCTCTTCAATAGTTTGAATTAAATAATGCTTTTCTAATGCAGTTATTTAGGTCTTTGAGATCTGTTTACACACTAAACTTATTTTTATTTGCTAGTACTAGCATGCTGTTCACCCGCTCTATCAGCTCTGTTTAACTATACTACCCAATGCTTTCTTAATGTTGTTCTGCCCTTTCTCTGTCCTAAGCCTTAAATGCATAGGTACTTTCTAGAAGCATGACTCACAGGAACTGCTTCAGGTGAAAATTTTAAATGATAATCTGTAGACACCCAAACAGATCAAAATATTTTTTCAGAATATTCTTATTTTCTCTGTCCTGCGTAGTACGCTATGCACTCTGTGATTTATGCTTCTGAGTTTGTAATGTACTGCTAACAATAGATTTCAATTTTTTACACCTGGTTGTTACAACATGTTGATAAAAGCATACTTTTGTGCACCATTCACCAAAGTGTTTACTTTAAATTCAACACTGGGATGTTTCTGCACTGTAATAGCTTTAGAACTGTTAAAACAATCATACCAGTTGCCCCCTATGTCTAGTCTGATTACCTTTTTACACATTTATACAGACCAGTCACATAGCCTGTCATTGCACATTCCCAGTATAAGCAGACTGACTACTCTGTTAACTGGTTTTTTTCATATTGTGCTGTAGAAATTAAGTAGCATAGCATCTAAACTTTATAAATATACCATCCTAAGCATTGCACAAGAATCTCTGGCCAGATTATCTGGTTAGTTTACCTGAGCTTGTAATAACACTTTCTGGACCCACAGCTTTTATTCCTTAAACTTGTATATGCAGTTTAAAACGCTTGACCAAAAGACATGAGTTTATGCCCAGAAAATGATACTCAGCATGGTAGCCATTTGAAATGTCGGGACCCGTTAGAGAGAGCCCTGAATCACGGAGACTAAGTGGCTGAAAGATTAGACTAATATATACTAAGTCCAAGATGCTATTTCTTGGAATATTCACTTTCACCAAGGTATGGCAATCTCAGAGTTGGTATATATAAGGCTGGGGGTGTGGAGGGGTTGCCCCCCCCCACAAAAAGAAGTTGTAAGAAGACAAGTGATTTTCAAAATTCACTCTTCTGTGTTTTTGGTCTTTTTTTTGGCTTGTCAGCACTCAGCATTTTGAGTGCCAACATTTCAATAGGGATCCCAGAAGGATGTATGCAGAATTATACATTAATCGTTTAACAACACTATGTTCCATTATCTTGCTCAATTGCAATTGCTCTATTTTTAATCCACAGCTTTTCTAACCAAAGTTACCATTTCCATCATTAGCCTCTTGGGATGAAAAGGCACACAGTCTATGTATGCACTACAACACCACGGGGCAATGGTTAAAGTATTCCAGGTGCCAGAAAGTCTGCTCTTCAAATTTTCCCTTAGAACTTGCTGGTTTGTCAGTAGTAGCACTAAAATCTGAACCCCTGTGACTAGCACTTGCTCTAGAATCTGCTGGAAAGCACTAGGAAGCCTTAAACTGACATAAGCACTCAACACTCCTTGTTAATAAGGAGAAATTAATTGTAGGGACTAAACAGCCTATAGTTGCAAAGTACCTTGCAAAGGTAAGGGAAAACAGCTCTTGTACTTTACAAAAAAGCACCTTAACAGGCATGTCCAAGGGTCAACTTCCGGTGATTACTCTTGTCCACCTGGTTAATCTGGGCATACTGGGGCAATGCAGCAATTGGCTCATGTGCACAGACAACCCTCTCCTCCTACCACCCAACACTACAACCTGTGAGAGATGCACTTACATAGCCAAACTGGAAGCAAAATTCTCTCCAGCCAAGATTGTGCTAGACAGTCAAGAGGAGAAGGTTAACACCTGCACTACACCTCAAGCAACACATAGCTTTTTAAAACCCACACCATCAACACCCACACATAGCAACACTAAACCCACATATGTGGAGGATCTTAACATTAACCTGCCCAAGCAACAAGGACCTCCAAAGCTGAAATGCAACCAGTCACAACCAAAGTGACACATAGTTCACAACACACAACAGCCCCTAAGGCAAGACAACGTACCCAACACGTTAGTCATAGGTGACTCTATAGTCAGGCACACTGATGTCCCACTCACCAGGCTGAACACGGAGAAAATTACAGTCAGCTGCCCGTCGGGTGCGAGGATCCACCACATAATGCCTGCACTCAAGTCACTCCACAACAAGTACAAATACGACTCTGTCATTGTCCATGTTGGAGTGAATGACTTGAGACGTACCTCCCTGGACTACATGAAAAGAGACATGGAAGAGCTCTCGGATCATGTGGCCCAGGCAGGTGTGACCCTAGCCCTGAGTAGCATCCTGCCTTCATCCAAAATGATACCACAATATAAGGACAAAATGATGAACTTCAACAATTGGTTAAGCTTCTGGTGTCATTCAAAGGGGATCCAGTATCTGTCTGCTTGGGACGACATGATCGACAGACCAAGATGCTTTGCCAGAGATGGTCTGCACCTGTTGCCCCTGGGATTCAGGTTACTGGCTAAAGCTCTTGTCACCCCTATAGTGCCTTTTTTAGGCAAGGTTCAAAGGACAAAACCACCACCATAACAGATACAAGCATGCAAAATCTGAAGATAATGCTACTCAGTGCTTGAAGTCTAAAACTCAAAATGCACTTTCTCGAGGCACTCCTAAAAATGGAGAACATCGATATCTGTACAGTAACTGAGACCTGGCTCAAGGCTCCAGAGAGCACCCCTGCAATACCAGGCTACAACTCTTACCAAACTTTCCGGCCACCATACCAAGACCGAAACATGAAAGGTGGAGGAGTGTCCATATTCACCAAGGATATTCACACCTCCAGACTAGTTGCCCAACACAATGCATCTGAAATTCTCCAGGTGCAACTAACATTAGTTAAGACTGCAATCCAAATTATAGCTTGATACAGATCCCCAACCATGCCCCAAAATTCTCACTACACCTTTCTAAACATACTGGAAAATATTAATATACAACCAAACACCCTAATACTGGGTGATTTCAACTGCCCTGCCATTAACTAGGAAAACTACTCGGGTACCAACACCTTTTCCCAGTGGTACTTGGAATTCATAAATTCCAATGCCCTGGATCAATTAATCCAGTGTCCCACCAAGGGCTCCTTTATCCTAGAGCTGGTCATTATTAACATGGGAGATAGATGCTCCACACCATTGGTCACCCACTCACTGGTCAGGTCTGACCATAAGCTAATCACCCTTGACATCCACATCCCACCCCCATCCCCAAGTAAGGAAACCTCCGTAAAAAAACTTCTCCAAAGCCAACTTCCTGCTACTCAAGTCAGAAGTGACAAACTTCATGACACCCATGCAGATGGGAGCTGAAAGTTCGACTGCTGAATCCTACACTAAGGCACTGTATGAGCACATCCACTCATGCATTAATAGTGCCATCCCAAATAGAACCAAGACACTCTCCTCCAAAAAAAGGAAGCCAATCTGGTGGTCCCCTGCCATAAACAAACTATACAACAGAAGGAAGAAGTTGTTGCAGAAAAGAGGAAAATCCCAGGATGCAAAAAACTCCCTTACCAGCTTCAGTAAAAAGCTGAGATCCCTCATAAAATCCTCCAAAGCTAGTTATGAAAATAAAATTGCCAAAGATTCCAAAGACAACCACAAGGCATTCTATAGTTATGTCAAGAATCTAAATGGCAATGTTCAGATCTGCTCTGAGCTACAAGAGAATGGCATTAAATATACTGATCCCAAGGATATTGCCAATATCCTGGCAGATCGATTTAGTGCCAACTTCATCCCCTCTCACCCCCTAAAGGGCCCATCTCAATACCAAAAGATTGCCAAATTCCAGTAATCATGGCCACAGAGGTAGAAACCACACTCTCCAAAGCTAAGAATACAGCAGCCATGGGACCAGATGACATCCTGGGCTGTGTACTACATGAACTACAAAATGAATTGGCACCTCACCTAAGTGTCATGTTTAATCATAGCCTCCCCTCAGGCTTCGTGCCCACTGAGTTACAGTTATCCCACTCCACAAGGGGGATCCACCTTGGATCCCGGGAACTACCATCCCATCAGTCTGACGAGCCTGATCTGCAAGGGCATGGAACGCATTATCATGGAAATTATAAACAAAGACATTGGCAACCTTCAAACACTGGACCCCACTCAGTTTGGGTTTGTGAAGGGCTGATCTTGTCTCCTGAACCTGACTGACTTCTTTGAATCAGTCTCCAGAGCTATGGACGAGGTTAAGGCAGTCCACACAGCCTATCTGGACCTTGCCAAGGCCTTTGACACCATCTCCCCACTCTGGAATCATAGATAAACTTACTAAGCTGGGCATAAATCCCTATGTCACTTGATGGGTTGCCAACTGGCTTACTGACAGAACCCAGACTGTAAAAGTAGCTGACTCCAGGCAAGTGACATGTGGAGTACCTCAGAGTTCAGTCCTGGGACTGCTCTTGTTTGGCATCTATTTCTCTGAAGTACAGGCCAACACTAAGGGACTCTGGCTAACAGAGTTCGCAGATGACTGCAAACTGGGAGCCATTATTGAATCCACAAATGATGTGAATATTCTACAAAAGGGCCTTACAGAAACAGAGGCTTGGTGCCAGAGCCATGGGCTCAAGCTTAATACCAAGAAATGTATAGTTATCCCCTTTGGGAAAAACCATGTACCCATGAATTACCACATAGATGGCAGTATACTAAACACCGAAAGTGTGATGAGAGACTTAGGGACACAGGTGGATAGTGGTCTCATCTTTGGTAACCACATCACTACAACAGTCAGGTAATCCTTCTATGTGGCACACCTCATCACTAAGGGTTTTTCATCCAGAAAAAAGGAGGTCATTTTCCCACTGTACTCATCCCTCATTAGACCCATTATAGAGTACAACGCCCCATTTGGTATGTACCTCACAAGACATCTGCAACAGTTGGAAAGGCCACAGAAATACCTCACTAAAAGAATCACAGGCCTAAAGCAGATGCCCTATGCTGACCATCTAAAAAAACTCCAGCTATACTCTGTGGTATATCATCTACTCAGAGGTGATCTCTGCTTAACATACAAGTCCATGTCAAACCCTGAGCTGTTGGACAAGCTCCACTTAAAGGAATCCCAATCCCTCAGAGCCACACACTCCAGGGATCTAAACATTGTCATCACAATGAACAAAACATGCTGGAGGGATAGGTTCCTGACCCAGAAACTCCCCATACTCTGGAATAGACTGCCCATACATGTCATGCAGAGTGCCTCCTTGGCCCTCTTCAAAAGGAACCTTGACGACTGGATGGCAGATTGGAAATTCACCCCGGGGATCACGTTAGTTTCCCTGTTAGACAAGGGTCCAGGGAAGTAAATATTGTGGGAAGAAATATCCAGGGAATTGTTATGGCTAGGCTTGTATAGGCCCCAGGACTGATAGCCTAGTACCAACCTATGAACCTATGAACAGTAGGAAACATATAATATACTAACCGATTGTACTTCAATAGCACCAACAAACAATTCTACTTTTGACTGTTATTTTGTTTCAAAAGCATTAGTAAAATGCTTTTTCTTACATACTCTGGCAAAATAATTACTCCCACAGAGCTTATAGGTTTGATTAAAAGCTTTACAGTGTGCCTTTTCATATTGTCACCACAGTGTTTACATTGATAGTGATTTCTGCATGGATCAAAAGCCATTTTGGCTACCATGAATTCTTCCATTTATTGTTATTATTTCTAATAGAGTTAGATTTGATTTTCAACAGAGATTTGAAATTGCTGTTGAATGATCATTTGGGGAATAGACAGAAACTGTTCAATCATTGTTTATTACAGATACTGTTTTATATTCTGATGTGACTAATGTGAATTCTATAAAAGTCTTTTCATATTTGGTGATCTGAAAAAAATCCCATCTAAATCCAATCAGTTGTGAGGGACTTGGGCACCCAGGTTGATAGCAACCTGACTTTTGACCACCGCATTGCCACCTTCAGCATGTACCTTGCCAAGCACATGCAGCAGTTGGAGAGACTACAGAGGTTCCTGACCAGGAAAATCCAGGGTCTCAAACACCTATTCTGTACAGATAGGCTAATAGCCCCGTCCCTCTATTCAGTCTCATACAGACTGCTCAGAGGTGATCTGTGTCTGGCATAAAGGCCATTTCAGGCCCATCCTTGATGGACTTACTGCATATCCATAAGATAAACTCCACTCATGCAACCCGCATGCATAGCCTTAACCTGGTTTGTGACATTAATAGAACTTGTTGGCAGGATAGATTTTGTGTCCCAAAGACTCCCCCCGTCTGTGGAATAGACTCTCTCTCCATGTCAAGCAGAGTACCTCTCTAGCCCTCTTTAAGAGGAACCTGGACGACTGAATGGGAAACAGAAAATATACCCCTGGGATTTGACCTGTGTCCCTGCTGGACAGGGTAAATGGGTGCTGACTTTGAGGGAACATGGGCAAAAGTCTTGGCTAGGCTTATAAGGGGCTTTGGGCCAATAGCCTAGTATCATTCTATGAACCTAAATGTCTATTATGATGAATTATACAATAAACACTTTTAAGTATTTAAAAATGTGCATTCCACATTGCACAGTCCAATCAGCGTGTCCATTGCAAATCAAGTATATCCCAACAGAAAGAAGTTTGGCTGCTGAATTCTTCTTCAGTGATCAGAATTTCTGTTGGAATACGCTCCATTACTAAAAGAATAAGTAAGTAAGTAAGAGTTTACCAGCTAGACAGAAATGAATGCCCTGCAAACTAACATATACTTGAGAGGTATACTCCTCCATCTCACACACACACACACTTCAGTCAACCCTACATTAAATTAGAAATAATATATATATACAAAACAGTCTAGACATCTATACTGATATGTCAGCCTAGTCAGTGTTCTAAAAAAGGGCAGTCACAACAGGATGAAGTCTTCCTAAACAGGGGTGTGGGCAGGATTTTTAAATTTGTAGGTGAGGTAGCATCTGAGAGTAGTGACATCATCCTAGACAGCCATTTTTCATTAACCATGAGCCCCTCTCCTAAATGCAAACATCACTGTTAAGCTGGGCAAGCAATAGTGAGTAACATGTGTGTGTGTGTGTGTGTGTGTGTGTGTGTGTGTGTGTGTGTGTGTGTGTGTGTGTGTGTGTGTGTGTGTGTGTGTGCCCTGCCCTGGGGCCATTAAGTGGCCTTACCTGCTGTTGTCCTCCTACCCACCCCCAGCTTGGCATCTTTTCAAAAAGCTCTAGCGGCCACTAGAAAGACAACATGGTCCCTCTGCCCCAGGATTGACACATTTATCCTTTTTGGTTGCTTAAACTCTGGTCACCTGGGCTGTAGTCAGGAAGTTATCCCTCTATACCACCAGTGAGGCTTTAGTTTCACACAATATTTTTGCAACATTTGGATATTCAGTTATAAGCTGTGCCAAGACTTTAAAGATGAAAAGCTGCCTCTTCCTATTAGTTTCAGTTTGAGTGCCAGTTTACAGTTCACAGTATTTACCTCAACATTTCAAATGCCTGAAAAATCACTTCTAGAGACAGAAAAATAATGGTTTTATTTGTGCATTTCAGTTGCTTTGAAAAGTTCACATTCAGGGAATATAAATAATGTTTTAGTTTGCATTCAAACAAAAGGAGTAATCCATGGTTTTATTGTGTACTATATTTACTGCAATAGCATGGTAATGAGAACATTTCCTGTAAATGTGAATCAGAGGTAAAAGCATTTACAGCCAGTCAAATTTTTATGAATGCAGAACAGAATAAAAATATTCTGTGAAAATATAAAATATTTGAGCTTCAGTTGAAATTGTCAGGCCTAACATGGCGAACCATAGTAAAGCAAGTCTAAATGTGCAATCAAGGAAATATATAACATAGTGGTACATTAAAGTATTACCCTTATTCTGAGGTACTGTTTTCTTGGAGTTAATATAATCAGGTGTCAAGGGTGTGCTGACACAGGCTCCATTTATTTATGCTTCATCAACCAGTAGCCTCTTTTCAGGGATACTCAAGGTGCTATTCATACTAGTGGTGCAGCAGTTAGCATTGCTGCCTCACAGAACAGTTCTCAGCTGGAGTGCCTTCTGTGTGGAGTCGGCATGTCCTCCCTGTGTTCAGGTGGGTTTCCTCCCACATTCTGAATACATGCAGTAGGTGGATTGCACACTCTAAATTGTCCCTAGGTGTGAGTGTGTGGTACAGAACTACAGCAGTAGGGCTAGACATCCAACAGTGTTAAACTTGGCTCTAGATAATTGTCACTGTCGAAGTGACACCCCAACCCCATGTGGGAAAATGGGATGAGGATGAATGAAATGAGGAGAAATTCTCCTATATTTTTAAGGGCTATATCTCAACGGACTCACTTCAGAAGACTGAAAGCCCAAAATCACGAATCCCATAAGACTGACACCCAAAATCCTGAAAACTCAAAAGACTGAATCCCAAAAGACTGAATCCCAAAAGACTGAATCTCAAAAGAATGAAAACACTCAGGATACAAACACTGACTATACTCCAGTACTAGGATACAAAGAAACAAAGACAAAACAAACCATATTACTTTCCACCAAGTATGAGCAGGGGAGCACCCCTGCTACTTAAATATATCAACTCCGAGATTGTACTTCACTATACTAACATGAGTTATGTTGTAGTATAGCAAGTTAGAAGGGAACATTACTAAGGTTACAACAGGCAGTCATGAAACACGTAATGGTATGTTTGCCATTTTATTCTGTGGAGTGTGATCTCGGAGTTGATATATTTAAGTAGCAGGGGTGTGTGGGAGGTGGGGTAAGGGTACAACCCCCCCCGGGGAGTGCAGGGGGACTTGCCCCCTTGCTCATACTTTGTGGAAAGTAATATAGTTTCTCTTGTCTTTGTTTCTCTGTATCCTTGTACTGGAATATAGTCAGTGTTTGTATCCTGTGTGTTTTCAGTCTTTTGAGTTTTCAGTCTTTTGGGCTTTCAAGATTTTCGGTGTCAGTCTTATGGGATTCGAGATTGTGGGCTTTCAGTCTTCTGAAGTGAATCCATCTCAACACACTCAAGAGTGCAGTATCCCCCTAGAGTGTAAAGTCTTCCTGGAAAACTAATTTAAAAGTATCTTAGTTAGTTTTGACATTTACTGTCTTTATCTGTCTTTTAGGACTAATTTTCAAAGTTGTAGGGCTTGGAGTTATGGGTGTCATACTTTTGATAGAAAGTCAAGACATTCTGAAATTGAAACCATGCTTTTTTCCTTATCATTTTATTTTTCATAAAAAGTCAGAAAGCAGTACTTACAGCAAGCTAAAAAACACCTCTTGTGACAAGTCTCTTTTGAGTGGGGCATAGCTCCTTTAAAAAATGCCTTGAACTAACTACCAGTTAATACTTCACCACATGAACTATTTTATTTATTTATTTATTTTATTTATTTATATTTGCTTACCGTGAAATTCCGAATGGACGCAGGTCCTTTTTCAGAGGATGCCCGGGGAGAAAAGCTCCACATCATGTACATGATAAATTGAGATACAAAGTTGCAGCAATAGTAAACAACATTACAGGTTGTTGGCTTTAATACAATAACAAGATATTGATTGTCAACAGTACATACAGAAAATGTTGCAAGTTAAGATAGTTTCTTGTCATTTATAATATTGGTAACAAAGTTGTCAGACAAGATTTTAAAGTATGTAAAGACAACTAGCTAATTCTGACTGTGGTAGCAGTGGCGGTAGTATAGTTGGGTTAAGAGTCTAGGTGGCGGGGGAGGTAAGGGTGGGGGTGTTAGTCTGGATTAGAACAAGGACAAAGCCAGTGCAAATTTAAGTGGAATTTGAGTGCAGTCATGAAAAGGCTGCTGGAAGGCAGAGTAGTTATAGATGGTGGAAGATTGTTCCAAAGTTTAGATATGGTACATGAAAATATGGCTTCTCTTGCTGAGTTTTTGGGTTTGATAACAGTGAGTTGATTTTTGTTGCTTGATCTTAGGGGCCTAGTGGAGTGATAGGGTTGGAGAAGGGTTTGAAGGGAAGGGATGTTGTGGGGGTGGTTAAGTTTATGAGCGAGGTTGAGTTGATTAAAGTGAAGGAGTTATGGGAGTTCTAGCCAGTTTAGTTCTTTAAGTGAGATACAATGATGGCTGCAGTAGGAGGTTCCAGTGGCAAATTTAGCAATTTTGTTATAACAAGCATCCAGCTTGTGTAGGTCTGTCTGTCTAAGGTTGGTAAGTATGGGGGATGCATAGAGTAGGGTGGAGATTAGTTTGGAATTGGCTATGGAGATTCTAGCTGCCTTGGTTAGGAATTAGCGGCTTTGATATAATGCACCAAGTTTCTTGTAAACATTTTTTTATTTTGAGAGATATGTGGGTGTCAAATCTAAGTTTGTTGTCTGTTTCCACACTGAGTAATTTTGTGTGTTCTGATGGAGAGATGATGGTATTGTCTTTGGCGAGAATGTTGAAGTGGGGGGTGTTTTGGGTGGCTTTGGAAGGTTGGATCAGGAGACGTTTTGTCTTACTTGGGTTGAGTAGGAGCTGTGCATTGGATAGCCAGCTTTCTACAGAAGAGAATGATTCCTGTGTGATTTGTTGCATTTCTGGTACAGTAGGGGCAGAGCAGATGAGAGCAGAGTCATCTGCGTACTGTATAAGAGATGCTTGTGTGGTGGCAGTATGTAGGTTGTTAGTGAAAAGTGAGAATAGCAGAGGGCCAAGGATAGACCCTTGGGGAACTCCGAGAGGAACTGGGAGGTGAGGTGATAGGTTATCTTCCCAGGTTACTGATTGCTGGCATCCGTGTAGATAGCTGTGGAACCAGTTGCAGGCTGATTGTGAGAAGGAGAGGTTGGGGAGAGTAGAGAGTAGTAGCTCATGAGATACCATGTCAAAGGCTTTTGAGAGATCTAGAAATATGGCAGTAGAGAAGAGGCCATTGTTTTTATGATAAAGTATCGTGTTGGTGAAGGAGAGCAGAGCGGAGGTAGTGCTGTGATATGGCCTGAAACCATGTTGGGTTTTGGAGAGGAGATTATTAGCAAGGAGGTAGTTGGAGACCTGGGTGTTGATACATTTTTCAAGTATCTTGGAGAGAGGGGAGAGGATAGCAATGGGGCGGTAATTGGAGAGGTCGGTGGAGGGGGTGCCTTTGTGGAGAGGAATGATGTGGGATATTTTCCATATCGAGGGAACATAGCCTTCTGTTATGGAATGGTTAGCGTTCAGCTTTCAAATACAGACTTTACTTTCCCCACAAGTGTATTCAAAATTTGTGCTTTTTGAATGACAATTGATCAGCTAAAAAGGTTTTGCTCACAACAGTGTATATCAGCTCTCTCAAAAATCAGATGTGTATCCTGTCAGGCATGCAAAAAGCTGTTTTAATGGGTAAACCTCCAGTGCTTGATTCTGGTCAAGTGAATGAAACTCTTGCCATCATAGTACTGTGAAATAATTTATTTTACACACACATTGACTATGACAATGATGAACACTCAGACACAAGGCGTAGTTAATGTACTTCAGATTTTTTTTGTATTAAAGTATTTTAAGGAGACACATCTCAGAGTGCTGTAGACACAACAGTAGTCATTTTACTGCAGCCATGGGCAAAATTAAAACAAAAACAAACAAACACCAAAAACCTCAGGTTGCACATGACCAGACAGACCACACAGGGGTTTCCTACACAATATAAAAAATAACTTAATATTACATATCAAATTCACCCAAATATCAATAAAGCACCCTCCATATCCAGGATTGTGTAAATTAAAATAAATACATATCAATCATGCTAAATACAATGCTAGCTTGTTGATTTGCCTCTGTTGGTATAATTAAGGTATTTACCTTACAGACACAATGTACAGGGTTTGATCCTCACTAAGGATAATTTACTTAGGCTTAAAATGAACCACAAGAGCAACTAGCCTACTACTAATCTATGAACATCTTAATTGAAGGATTACAATGCAATAGACAACCACCAACTTTAAAAAACAGAAACTGCAGATAAAGAAAAAAATGTTTGCATGGATAGCAACCCCTTGTATCCTATAATTAAACACACTAAATCCAAAAGTGTACAACTGGAAATAAAGCATAAATAATTTCTAAAAGAATTTGTTCTTATACCTGACCCACAGTTCTTCCAGTACAACAAAGTACAGTTTAAAGCACAACATTGTCTATTAATAAAAACATACCAGAACTTAAAATTAAAATTAAGCACTAACATCCTGACAGTGAAGAGAAAAACAAAGGACATAATTTGAAATGACTTTTTAGAAAATGTTTTTGTATAGTAATGCAATACAGTCAACTCTGCAAAGCTACATGCTCCCCCTGCCCTGTAGTGACAGAATACAGTGGTTCCATTCCCCAAATCGGGGGAGGGGGTCTCACCTTGTTCAGATACTTTTAGATACATTGGCCTGACCAGTTTTCTATGTATAACCATGAATAAAATCACAGTAGAACTCGTGCAAGATGATACAGGGGACATCTACAAGACGAATAGCATTGAGTTTGTAAAGGTACATAGTTTATATCTTGTTACATTCTTTGAAAAAGCAATAGCAGCACTTGATTAAGGGTCTCCTTATCAGATATACAAGACTTGCTATACTTTAATTCTTTGTTTTCTTTAGATTTTAGTTTTCAAACTCTTACAAATATCAATAAAGCATTTTTTTGCAAGATGGGCTTCCCACACTATTCACACACTAATATAAAGATCCTTTAGATCTCCTTGTATAGGTTGGCTGTGCTCTTCCTACCCTTACTAACTCCATATACTAACTATGTGGTTACTTTAACTGGGCATACAGGAGATAGTTAGAGATGCCACAACCACAAACTCTGTATACATGCCTTCTCAAGTGTCTTGCTATTCAGAGAAGCCACAATCTTACATGTGCATCTCCCAGCATTTTCACTCAAGTGTCTTGCTCATCAAAAATACCACAAACTATTAGCCTGGACTTGGTGAATTGATATGTGTGTGTGTGTGTGTGTGTGTGTGTGTGTGTGTGTGTGTGTGTATGTGCGTATAAAAACAGCAAAAAAAAAAAAAACAGAGGAGCTAGAGTTTTCACTATGTGATACCTTGAACCTCCTGTAGTGGAAGGCCATGGTATATATGCAAATGACCTCTTTAGGATGTTGAGTGTTTCAGCTACATGGCTTCAAAATGTCCATGATGTTTTTTTACTTTTTAAGTCTTTATGGTTACATTTAATCCAATAAAGTCAAACCCCACTAGTTGTGGACATGCATGTTTCGGCCTTTTTATTGACCTCATTAGCATAGCATAAGTGGATAGTTTGGCTATACTTCAGAAACACAGGGTCTTTAATCCCAGCTGATGCCCATAAAGATAAGGGTACCTGCAACTAACATCCAAAGCAAAGGGTAAAATGGACGCACAGACAAACTATTCAGAAAAAAACTGCAAGTAAACAATCCACAGCAGGAATGACCGTGTATGTGAAAGGCAAACGACCAAGCCCAGTGCCAAACAGAAGTACTGCAGAGAAGCAACCAAATGACTGCTACATACACAAGTAGATGTACACAACCCAAACAAACATGTAATGGAATGTGTATATGTTACACACATATATAGCATGTCAAAAGCAACATACAGGTGTAGGTGTATATGTAAGACTGTCAGTGACCTAAATGGAACATACATGAAATCAAGGTCAATACACATAAATACATCAATGCAATGTAAGAATATTTACAAAAATGAACAGCTTAAAAATATATATCAGGTTGTGCACATGAATGTCAACAAAGTACACTGTTTAGCACACAAGTATAATGAGGACAAGGATGCATTGCAAGCAGTGGCCAGTGACTTGTGTGCAGATGTACGCATTGCAAAATGGCCATATATTTTGCACATGTTCACCATGTCAACAAACTAATACATGACAATGGTCAATAACTGTAACAAAGGCAAACATCTGCAAAACATAACAGGGAAATATGAAGGAGGAAGGGAGGTGGACAATATTGGCCACATCAGGGAAAAGCAGGAGAAGGTAAGTTAATACACTGTAAATGCATGTGTTCAGCACACAGGGTGTTGTTGAAGCCAAATCAAAATAGATTTGACCAAAAAGAAAATGTATGTCACATGAGCAGAAAGATGGCAAATGTTGAATAAACAAATGCAGGTGTATGTCAACTACCCTGCATATTACTGAGCAAAGGACACTCATGTGAGCATCATCACAGCACATCAATGGTAAGTCAGTGAATGGTCACATGTCAAAGGTACAATTATCTGTCAGTATGGATCCAACTATGTGTAGGCACATGTACAATCAGTTAATATGTACAACTACTTGCAGAAGGTGTGAACTTATGTGAATAAGTAATGGATGTGGAAATTTAAGATACAGCAAACACGACGTAATGTACTGTTAAAGAATAAATTATCTGTACCACAGTGTATAGATTAATGATACATTGCTGTTTGATGCAGTCAGTAAATAAGGACTGCACAAAGAAATGATATACCTGTATATGATCCCACATGCCATCAGTATTGCCAATCCATGGCACACAACACAACATCATGACAGTGGGACATCATGACAACTGTCATCTAAAACACACGGGGAATGGTATGTCCTTCTCTTGCACGCACATGATATGGCAATATACAGTTGCAAGCCACACAACAGTGTTAGTGCTGAAATATGGGCAATATATGTTGTCTGTCATCTGCCCTCACTAAACACACATGTTTATAGGCTATGTCTTGCAGCACTAGCTGCACGTTAACTCCCACAATGTATGGAGAGCTGAATGCAGGAGGAAAGTGTGTTAATGCGTGTCATGCACACATTGAAATAGAAATAAATGTCACATTACAATAACACATAAGCATGACAACTATATAGTATGCATGCACAAAAGTACAATTGCAGTCCAGTCAATTATATGGCAATCAGCATTTTGGCAGTATAGCACAAGTGGAGTACACAGATAATAGTTATGGACTGGAAGAATCAAGCTGATGGGGCTGAGACTCATGAATGACCTCACTAGCTATCTCCTTGAATGAATTGCACATAGCCCATGCAATATGCTGGAAGAATATCACCATCATATCCCTCATCTATGTTTGGAATACATCAGTCAAAACCTCATGGATCTCCTCCCAGAAATTGTCTCTGTTCTTGTCCTGACATTGTCTCCTCCAGGGTGCAGGCATTATGGCTTAGGCAGGGGTGGGTCCAGCTTCCTCATCATCATTGTCATCATCCTGGTATGCACTCATGATCGTCTGATAGGAGAATGTCCATGGGTCCCATGCTCTGTCAAGATTAATTGCAAAACGCGACAGAAATGAAAATCAAATGTCTATCACACAGAACATCCCCATGAAGATCATAGCAGAACTTAATATGAAAATGATGAAAATGTAAACTGCGACTGACACACATGTCCATTATGGACAGAGATACTTTATAAATGGCCACCCCTCAATGTTCTATTCTAATACAGGACATCATTATTCTTTTGTGAAAACTTGCACAGACTTAGAGACACCCACCAATGTCATTAGCATTGTAAAAGCATGAATGTTGAAATCTGGTAATTGTACTGTCTCCGTGTAATGATTCATCTGAATAGCACCAAGTATCATTGTTAAAATGAGAAGAAAGTGATATGACGATATTTTGGAAAATAGGCAAGTCATATGACAAAACACCTGAGCCAGGCAGCATGATAATTGGCTGAACACACATCAATATAATGAAAACAACAGTAACAAATATTTTATATGCTCAGTCACCACAACCTGTGACATATGATTATGTAGTATATGTTGTACTAAAAATATTGTATCTGTACAACTGTATGGATTATATACCTAAAATTAGTACCAGTCAAAAGCCTGCATAATGCAAACACCCTGATGATGGTTGCTGATTATAAACTGTTGCACAGAAATGATGCCTAGGCTATAACTGTGTTTTAATAAAAACACCCAGGGTGTTATAAGCAGATGCAATACTAATGTTGAACTACATACATGCAAATTATGAACTGCTGCAAAGAAATGTCTACCTGCACCAGTGTCAGCAAATCTAGAATATAACTGTGTTTTAACAGAAACACCCAAGGTATTGTAGGCAGATATAAAACCAATACTGAATTGAAGGGTATGCCACATAATCTGCAAACAGCAGTATAAACATTTACATAGCAGACACCCATTACACCTTTGAGTAGATAAGCTGTGCACAACAGATCACTCACTAGAAAAAAATAGCCACCTATGCAAGCATATCAAACCATACATTGCAAGTAGTCAAAGCACTAACACTTGTATACAAAAGATCCACCTTATATGTGTGACAGATATACCAATCCAACTGTTATTTAGGTTGTGGACTGCAATTCAAAAACTGTGAGCTGAAACAATGGCTTAATGTCACATGACAGTTTGACATTGTTGGTATCAATCACAGTTGTAAGCATATGATGGGTATTCCTGCATTCTAAGCAATAAACATGTTAATGTGAAAAATGCATGCCTGTAAAAAGGATCAGATGCATTTAATTTCATAAAACATAAAAAGTAACCAACATACCTCTCCCCTCTGCTGCTCTTCAAGCCTGTGCATCCACTTGACGTACAGAGTGCAGTTCTTGATCTGATCTTCATCCTCTGAAAACAGAAAAGAGAAGCTATGAATGATGTATTCCTCAAATAACAGTGATATACATTGCTCAGAACAGTTTTTAATTTATTCCTGAAGAATGTTAGATAATCACATACACATTTTAGTGCTGCATACAGGTTTTAATATTTTTTAATCATTTTTATTAAGTTTTAACTATTAAAATTGTACAGATTAGAATAATCACACACACACACACACACACACACACACACACACACACACACACACACACACACACACACACACACACACATGACAATGTAATATATGTTGTACTCAAAGTATCGTATGTGTACAACTGTACTTTAAATAAGTCCACAACAACATTGGAATATTTAACAAAGCCATTAATATGTTTCTAAATAGAGCATTTAGTTTTTTGCCAGTATTTACTTTGTGTAATATTGGATGTTCTCATTCTTAAAGTTTACAATTATTTCTTACACACACTTTTAGGCTGTTGTTCTTCTTCTTCTTCTTCTTTCGACTTTTCCCGGTTAGGGGTTGCCACAGCGGAACTCCGGTCCGCTAATGATTGGCAGTAGATTTTTACGGTGCCAAGGTGCAAAGATAAAATCAGCGAAAGGTAAAGCAGTTTTACATTTCCAGTTTTTAGTAGCTAGTTTTCTTGCTATGGTTAAGATGGATAGGTTTCAATAATTTTGATCAGAGACTGGAGTACATTAGATTCAAATCTGCAACTACAATGTATATCCAGACTCCAGCTTTGAGAGCTGCCTGCCTAGCTAATCCATCATGACCAAAAATGCATCTTATGAATGCAGTGAGAAGACTTGGTTTTATGACATTACATGGATGGGGTATGGTCTACTAGTTTGGATCCTGGCTTAGGATTTCAAAGTATGAACATGTGATGGTCATGTAGGTAGAGTTTGAAAAACTTTCATGTCAGCACTGTTTTCAGAAACATTAACAGTAATGGAAATCATTCATTCCTCAGACAGTGGGACAGTGTTATGTCTCATAGAGCTTCTGTGAACAGAACCATACAAGTTCATGCACAGAAGGGACACAGTAAGGTATGTGTGAGGGCCGTGATATTCCTTGGCAAAGTGCACATCACTAAGCAAATACATACATCTTCCCTGTTCTGCATTTCAGCTGTAAGTCTGCCTACTTCATTCCCTCAAAAGATGAGGATGATGGTGTTCTTGAACTGAACATAATATTTAATTATAAAACCATACTTGATAGCATTATTATAAATTATACAATTTAAAAAAAGCATTGGTCAGACATATAACAGTCTATAGCAAACTTTACTGACCCTGCAGATAAAAAGCTGATGTTAACAGACCATTATTGATTACGAACATTCATAGGAATTCAATGAATAACTGAGTTATTTGCAACCATTCCCAGACTATACAATAATATCAATAAGTGGAATATGCTTTTCTGAAGAAATGCTATGGGTGAATTAAATCAAGATAACAATTTCAGATATGTTTCTACTGTGTAGATTGGAACCCACACCATGCCAAAATGTAGGCATACTGTTTCCTAACAGGTTGAGCTAACAATCAGCACATGGTCTTCTTAAACAAACAGGTACTGCTTTACCAATCCTGCTGTTAAAAAATTATGTTAGCAGAGCATTACGGATTATGGGCATATTTGTAGGAATTTGACAACTAACTCAGTTATTCATAACCATGAACAACATAAATATTAATATCAATTAGTGGAATATACTTCACCAAAGAAATGCTATGGGTGAAATAAACCAAGATAACAATTACAGATATGTTTCCCCTGTCTAGATTGGAACCCACAGCATGCCAAAATGTAGACATGTTGAATGATGTCTGTACAGGCTGAGCTAACAGGCAGCAGGGGGTTTCATATTTTCAAACAGGTACTGTAGGTGTTTATTCAAATTCCTGCAGAGAACTGATGAATACGGAAACTACAAACACTTATTGGACATTTCATTGTAAAGAAATAACAGCTATCAACATATAACTGATAACATATATGTAAGCAGTCAGACAGGCATTCTTTTTGGATTAAATAAATATGACTGTTTAGTTTATTAGGAGGAATGAATTAAAGAAGTTATATGTATGAGTTTTTATTCTGATATATAATGGTGCAGTAGGAGATACTGTGGCACTATAATGGAAAACTATGAATTGCGCAGTCATCTGCAGCCTAGGCGCTATAAGTGTCATTGAAACACGATGACAGTGCCTGTGTGAAATAATTTTTTTAGATGTTGTAAAACATATGTACATCTGCAAATGTCATAATTATGGGTATTATAAACATTATTAAAGTCATGAACAACATGGGAATCGAAAAAACACTTATGACGGCAGTTAACACATCCAATTAATTATCCCCATGAGCTAATTGTCACAACAGCTAGTTAATGGTTACAAAAGTATTTATCTGATGTATATATATATATATATCTATATATATATATATATATATATATATATATATATATATATATATATATATATATATCTTGGTCCCCTTCAAAACATCTAAAGCCCATAACATCTAATTTCATAACATTGAGACCAGAACATCTAAAACCCAAAACATCTGAAACCCATAACATTGAATTTCATAACATCTAACAGTACAAATGTCATGAAAATAACATCCCCTCCACATTTAATGACATATAATCACACCAAACTACCAAACACACTTTTTACTATGTTTTTACAGGGGGGCTTGATACAGTGGGGTTAGGAAATTAACTTTTTCCCACTGTAGTGCGATCTTGGAGTTGGTATATTTAACTTATGGGGGGTGTTGGGGGCGGAGTCCCCCTACATGGGGGGGTGCAGGGGGAAATGCAGTAAAAGTGTGTTTGGTAGTTTGGTGTCATTATATCTGGAGGGGATGTTATTTTCTTGTGATTTGTAGTGTTAGATGTTATGAAATTCGATGTTATGGGTTTTAGATGTTTTGGGTTTTAGATGTTCTGGTCTCAATATTATGAAATTAGATGTTATGGGTTTTAAATGTTTCAAAGCAGACCTAGATATATATATATATATATATATATATATATATATATATATATATATATATATATATTGGACACAGATATATCTGTAATTTCTCTAGGAATGCTCAGGTATCCATACGATAGTCATACTTACTTTAGAGATCCATGGGCTGTCTCCTTACCTCAGCAACCCTCTGCCAAAGCTCCTCCTCATCCCAATGATGCAGGTCATTATATCAGTGGTGAACAAGCACTCCAGTGTAGTAGATCCCTATCTGTCTTCGGTGTTTCCTCACAATCCGGATCCTTAGCCTGGATTTCATCTGATGTTCAACTACAGTGTACACAGTCAGCGTCTGGATGTCATGTTATGTTATCAGATCATTGGCAGATAATGGGCACATGCCACACATGGTACAGTTTATCGATACCTATTGGGTGTTTACACAGTACACTTGGGTGTTACAGCTCATGTAACTAATTTATGTGGAGGTGCGCAAATGGGATTCCAAAACCCAGAATTTTAATGAACCTCAATTATGTATGGAGCAAATGGTACTTAATGATGGGTGCATGTTAGGTGTAGTTTGTTTGTGTGATTCGGAGTAAGCGGTACATTATCAATTAGTAGCATTTCTGTTTGGGTGATTATTACATCTCTTAAAGTCAGCCATTTCCAAAGGTACCTGTTTAAATTAATTTTTACTTGAAATGTGAGTTTTAACAGAACTTGTAAATTACTGGACTAATGTTTGATTGACCTTTATGCATGCAGGTGTTGCTATTTTAGTTAATCAATTTCATTCCCATATGCAGTTGTATAGACAGAATTACATTGCAAATGTGAACAGCACATAAAGGCATATTTAAGGACCATCTGCATTTCTTACTGGTAATTCCTTGCACTTTATAGTATAACTATGGAAACCTATGGATTCTGACACTATCCATCTGTAGTATGATATGTTGATATTGTGGATATTTCTTAATTCATGTTTCTTAACAGAACAGTTATAAATATGTGCTGCTGCTGTTGTAGAGATTTCTTCAATGATTCTTCTTAACAAAGGTCTTATCACTACTGGCTCAATATACAAAGGATCCATACTGTTTGTGGCCTGCCTACAGATCCTGAGATTTTCTGACACTTTCTGTATGTTTTTCAATATGTCACATTAGTATTTGTCACAGACAGTGTTGTACAGACCTTTGCATTGCGCAGGAATGCATAGTGTTTATTCTGACAAACTATCCACAGAATCAACTGCATAAATGGGATCACATAGGAATATGATCATGTGGGTATCACTGTCTTTCAGATGACCAACCAACCTAAGGGTGACAATTTCTTCCCACAGGAAAATTAAATGAAATCGCCAAGAGACTCCTTGGCTGTTCTGGTGATACAGTTTTGAGACAGGAAATCTGGACCAACCTCACAAACATGATAAATGCAGTCGGAGGTCACAATAGATCGAGTGATGTCTGTAGATTATGCTGCTCAGACATGATCCTTTGTGTAGCAACAGATTAAGATGATATGACAGATCAAAGGATGTGACAGGTGGTGGACAACCATTGACCCCCCCCCAATGACATCACAAAATTTCTGGCCTGACTGCATACAGCAAGCAGGAAGAGATGAATACCCAGGTGTGGGAATGAAGCTGGAGACATGTATTTCTTTCCTTCCAAGACATGGCTGGGTATAGAGACAGCCAGTGCATACTGCTGCAGCATGCATATTCATGTATTACTATATTTGATCTACAACAGCAGATTTGAGCTACACAGGGTGAAGATGATGAATATAATTATAAAGGCATGCATTCATATAACTGAAGTACAAACAGAGCAGTCCAGCTACATGTATAATGTTGTTTGCATTAATAGTCACAGGTCCATCTACCTCAAGACAACATGAGGGAATGTCAGGTGAGTGTCTCCATACTGTTACTGTGCCAATACCTGTTACTGCCTCAGCCTCCTTTCATGACACTGCTGTTTACTGTCATATTGAAATTTGCATAACATTGTTCACCACAGATACATCCAGTTGGGGCCTAAGCTGTGCAGGTTCAAGTTCAATCAGGCCAGGTATGTTACTGCAAAAGTTTCATAGCTTGCATCAATGTGCAGCATACATTTGATACATGATATTTATTTATTTATTTATTTATTTATTTATTTATTTATTTATTTATAGTTTCTTACATTTGTTTACAGGAAATTCCGAATGGACACAGGTCCTTTTTCAGCGGTGGCCTGGGGAGAAAAGCTCCAACAAGTACAAATAAGAAATATGCAATAGAAGAAATTTTACAATAAAAATGTTACAACAGTAGATGATCTTACAGTAAACAACATGGCTTGCAAAGTACACAGTACAGTAGTAAGAACAGAAAAAAATTAGACAATTAAATGATACTTAAGGATTAAGCTGATAATAGGATAAAAGAAAGATAATGCTGTACTAAGTGGCTGGGAGTTATGTTAGTCTGGGTTAGAGCAAGGGCAGAGCCAATCCATTTTTAGGTGAGACTTGAGAGTGGTTTTGAATAGACTGATGCATGGTAATGTGGTTATTGGGGAGTATTCCATAGTTTAGAAGTAGCATAGGAGAATAGGGCTTCTCCTGCTGAGTTTTTGGGTTTAAGCAACAGCATAGCATCCAGGTCAAGGGATGTTATAACTCCACTGTACTTGACTCTCATCAGACCACAAATAAAGTATAATGCACCCTTCTGCATGTATCTCAGCAGACACCTGCAGCAGCTGAAGAGACCTCAGACGTTTCTCACTAAGAAAATACAGGGACTCCAAACCATGACCAAAATGGACAGGCTAAAAGCCCTGTCACTTTACTCTGTATCTTATAGGCTGCTGAGAGGTGAATTGTGCCTTGCCTATAGCGCAATCTCCAACTCTGCCCTAATAGAAATGCTGCACATCCGCAAGTCAAATGGCTCAAGAGTCACTCACTGTAGAGATCTCAACCTAGCACGTGACATTAACAGATCATGCGGGAGAGATAGATATGTCTCCCAGAGAGTGCCGCATCAAGAATAGACACCCTATTCAGTTAAAACAGAGCTCCTCACTGACCCTATTGAAACGCAACCTAAATAACTGGATGGGAGACTGCAAATTTGCCCCTGGGGTGGCACTCTTGTCCCTCATGGACCCCTCATGGACAGGAGTAGCCATTGTTGATTACAAACCCACTCTGTTTATAAATTCATTCTTAACTAACCAAAAAAGAACAAATGGGGATACTTGGGTTTAACATGGCTAGGCTTGTAAAGACTCTAGGTCTGCTAGCCTAGTAACCTCCTATGAACCTATAAGGAGACAGTGTAGCAAGGTATGTCCACTTATCTTTGATAGCACATCTGCTTGTTATATCACTGTGTAGATCTGTGTTTGATGCGTACAAAACTATTGTGCTCCTGTTACATGTATGTTGTTAAGAAACACTTTTGCATGAAAGATGACATGTCCTTTGTGATAATGCTTATATTTGGGTGGCTACCTTTGTAAATTGCTCTCTGTAAATGGTAATATTTCCACAATAATTGTTGTTGTGGTCATCTTTTGTGTGTACTGATGCATATTATTTCAAAACTCTTTCATCAATAGCAAGCCCCACAGGAGGACTAGTAAGGGAAATACTGTCTTGACTAGTAAGTCACAAATTCATTAAATCACAATCTATTGAGGACTGAAGTGCTGAATAAACAGTAAAGCAGTTTAAATAGCTTGGAAAGCAAGAGAAACACTACCCATTCACTTGTCAAAAAGATCAGTCTGCTTTTATAAAAAATGGAAATGATGCTTTGAAGCCTCAGAATTAAACAAAATGGCAGGGACAGTGTGCAGTTAAAATCCAGTGTAACAGATGCAGACAGCAGCAAGTGGGAGGACACACTAGTTGACAGAGCTGAACTGCATTTTGCAGTAGTGTTTCGTGCCTCTATCTTGCACTGTTGCAATAACATCAGTTGGGAAGAAATGAAGTTAAGATAGTACACTATGGAAAAGGAGATGGAGATTGTACATTTTAATGGTAGGTGGTGTAATATTCAAGCCTGACAAAAGTTACTAAGCAGAAAGAGGTATTTATAAATTCCAAAAAATGCATTATTGTTTCCTTTGGAAAGTCATCTACCCCAGGGAACTACCACATTGACAATATGCCCTTAAGAGATGACCCAGTTGTTCAGGATTTGGGACCTTCTGTGGACAGTGACCTAACTTTTGATGAACATGTACCATTGTCATAAGAATGTTCTATATTTCACAGCTTATAAATAAAGGGATTATGTCTAATTCTGGGGATGTCAGTGCCCCCCTTTACTCAGGCTTCATTAGGTCAGTCATTGAATATAATGTCCCCTTTGGCATGTTATGTATCCAGACACATGCAACAAATGGGATACCCACAGAGATACCTTACTAAAAGGATACAAGGCCTAAACAACATGTCCTACATGGACCTACTCAAAGCCCTGTCACTATACTCGGTAACCTAGAGACTTCTAACAAGTGACCTGTGTCTGGCATACAAGGCATCCTCTGAGCCATTACTGATGGATTTACTGCACATCAGCAAGTCAAATGGGATCAGAAATACTCAATCTAGGGATATAAACCTCTTCTAAAACATCAACAAAACAGTTTGGAGAGATAGGTATAGCTCGGAAAAGATACCACTGCTCTTGAACAGACTCCCCATCCATATAAAGAAAAGCTCATCCCTATCCATATTCAAGAGTACCTTCGATCTATGGATAGTAATCAGAAAATGTACCCCAGGACTGCCCCCTATACTACTAATGAAGGCAGCATTAAAATGCTTTATCCCATGCATGGGACCCATCAAATTATCTATGTCATGATCCCAGTTATTAACACTAGGGATAATATATAAGTATCGACAATGGAATGGGTAAGGCCAGTCTACCACTAAATGGGATAAGTTGATTCAAGCACCAAAAGGGAAAATGATTAGGCTTAAAATGTTCTGTAAGGGCAGCTAGCCTAGTACTTACCTATGAACCTATTCATTACAAACAGACTTAAAAAAACCCGTCAAAGACATAAAAGGAGGTTTGGTAATGATAGAAAATAAAAAGAGGAGGAATCAGCTGTTAAGTAAAAACAAAAGGGTAGATTTGACAGATTTTCTTTTTATGGCTTATTCATATGTTTGCAAAAGTACCCAATTCTGTTATCCTTTCCCCATTTTTGTTTCAAAGACTTTAAGGTTAGCTATTTTTGGGAGGCAGACCCCATACCCCTTAGGGAACTGAGAATAAGCATTTATTCCATCTGTCCATCCATCCTTCCTTCCATCTGTCCAACAGCCTGTTTTACCCTTTACAAGGTTGTGAGTATGCTGTTGCCTTAACCTGGCAGATTATGGGTGTAAGGTTTTAAAGCGTACAACTGTCATAGCTCCAGAGTGCACAAGTGCATGTCTTCATGCACTACATTCATACCAATGGGCAATTTGGAAGATCGACAGTCAACTTACTTCATGTCTTTGGGAGGTGAAAGGAAACCAACGCATCATGAGAGAATACATTTAAATACAGGAAGGATATGCAAACTTTGCACAGAAGGCACCTCAGCCAAGTATCACAGTAGTGAACCTCGTGATATGATGCAGCAATGCTACATGCTGCACCAATGCAAAAATATTTGCTTTGACCGATCATTTAGTCATTTAACCAGTTTCTACAGCTATGAAGCTACATGCTTTGTACTGAACCCAAGCTCAAGTTTAAAATTTAACTGTGGTTGGGTGACTGGGTTAGCCCCTGTAGGTGAGGCCCATTTACAGAGAAGATATGGGAAGAAAATGTCCAAAAGTATTACACAGGCTAGGTCAATAGACAATAAATACCTGCAGTACAGACATGTAATACAAATATTAAAGTAAACACATTATGAAAAATACAGATTTTTAAACACACAGAATAAACCTTTTGTTCTTCACATTATAAAGCCTTAAAATAATGCCTGTATACTTAAACCAGCAAAATTTTATAATATACGGTAAGAGGGGTCTATATTTCCATGTCGAAAGACATGTTCGCCGAACATGTCTTAGTCGACATGGAAATATTTATCTGTTAAAATCCCGAATGGCATAAGAAGTAGATTTTTGCTGTTGAATCTTAGGGGTCTAGAAGAAGAGTAGACTTTGAGTAGGTTTTGAAGTGATGAGATCTTATGGGGGTGGTTTATTAGTTTGTGGGCAAATGAGAGTAGATTCAGGTGAAGAAGTTGTGGGAGTTCAAGCCAGTCTAGTTCCCTAAGTGAGTTGCAGTGGTGGCTGCAGTAGGATGCGCCTGTTGCAAACTTTGCAATTTTATTGTAGCAGGATTCAAGTCTGTTTAGGTCAGTCTGTCTAAGGTTGGTAAGTATAGGAGAGGCATAGAGTAAGGTGGAGATTAGCTGGGAGTTGGCAATAGCGGTCCTGGCTGTGCTGGTTAGGTATTGCTTGTTTCTATAAAATGCCCCGAGATTTTTATGAACTTTGTTTTTGGTAAGAGATATGTGGAGGTCGAATTTGAGTTTGTTGTCAATTTTCACACCTAGAAGTTTGGTGTAGTCAGATGAGGAGATGATGGTGTTGTTCTTGACAAGAATGTTGAAGAGGTTGGAGGACTGTATCGATTTAGATGGTTGAAAGATAAGGAGTTTTTTTTTTGGATTGAGTAGAAGTTGGGCAATGGAAAGCCAGCTTTCTAGAGATGTGAAAGATTCTTGTGTGATATTTTGGAGTTCTGGTAAAGTGGGGGCAAAGCAGATGAGAGTGGAGTAATCTGAGTATTGTATGAGAGTGGCATATTTGGTGGAGGTATGAAGGTTGTTGATGAAGAGGGAGAATAGTAGGGGGCCAAGCTTAGATCCTTGGGGGACCCCGAGAGACACTGGTAGACAAGGGGAGAGCTGATCATGCCAAACCACTGATTGCTGTCAGCCTGAGAGATAGCTGTGGAACCAGTTGATGACAGAGTGCGAAAAGAAGAGATTAGTGAGAACAGAGAGAAGGATATTGTGAGATACCATGTCAAAAGCTTGTGATAGGTCCAGAAATATAGCAGAGGAGTATAGGCCATTGTTTTTATGGTGCAGGATCGTGTTGGTGAAGTAAAGCAAGGCAGTGGTGGTGCTGTGAAATGGCCTGAAGCCATGCTGGGTTTTGGAGAGGAGATTGTTAGTTAATAGATAGTTTAGTACCTGAGAGTTTATACATTTCTCAAGAATCTTTGAGAGTGAAGAGAGGATGGCAATCGGGCGGTAGTTGGAAAGGTCAATGGGGGAACCGCCTTGGTGTAGGGGAATGATGTGCAAGATCTTCCACAGAGTGGCCATATAGCTTTCTGATATGGAGCAGTTAATTAATATGGAAATTGGATAGGCTAGGGTGTTCACTGCTATTTTTAGGAATTCTGAGGGTAGGTTGTCAGCAGCAAGTTTAGTGGGCCTTAGTTTTGTCAGATTTTTTTTTTTATATAGGAGGTGGATACTGCAGAGAAGGTGAAGGAGGGTGAGGGGCTTGGGTTGTGTGAGGAGCTGGTGGATGAGGAGGGTTGTTGTTTGGCTAGTGATAGAATGGTTTCAGTGAATTGTATGTTTAAAGAGTCAGTTATACTTCTGGCGAAGGAGGGGATGGTAGGCAGGGGGGGGTGCCTAGCTTACCTGGGTGGAGTACGGAGTTTATTGTGGACCAGACGTGTTTAGGATTGTGATGGAAGGAGTTTAGGGTGGACTGATAGTAAAGGGCTGTATCTGTTTTTGTTTACTTTTTTACCTTGTTATGCAATTCAAGGAAGGATTGCCTAGTAGAGGGTGTTTTGGTCTGGCACCATTGTTCCCATGTATTGTCCCGGATTTTTATAAGTTTCCAGGTGTTTTTTTGTAGCCAGGGAGAGCTTTTGGTCTTGACTCTGGTATAAAATAAATAAATAAAATAAATAAATAAATATCTTAGGGGAGAGTGAGTGTTTAGGATGTTGAGGAAGGTGGAATTGAAGAAGTGGATGGCTTCATCTAGGTTGAGGTATTTTAGTGGTTCTCAGTTACAGTTTTTGAGGGAGGAGTTGAAGGAGTGGGGATTGAAGTTTATTGTATTGCGGATTTGTCTATAGATAATATGATTGGCATCTTTTACATGGTATTTTAGGAGGAAAATGGGGGTATGGTCACTGAGGTTGTCAGGTAGACAGCCTGTTGTGTAGGAGTGGGGATCTTTGTTGACCAGTATCCAATCAAGGATAGTGTGGTTATTGGGGTTTTTGTTTATATGGGTGGGTGATTGGATTAGTTGGAAAAACAAATGTGTAGATTTAGGTGAATGGTTGGGTGGACATTATGACAGGATAGCCAGTTTGTGTTAAAATCACCGAGGATGATAGTTTCTTGAGGAAAAGAAAGATTGTCCCACTATAGGAGGTTTTCTAGTATAGGGATATTCTGGCCCGAGGGAGGTAGCAACCGATAATGTTTATGGTTTTATTTAGGTTTAGTTTGAGGTTGGTGTATAAGATTTCTTCCTTTCCAATCGGGGGGGGTGGGGCAGAATTGTTAATGGTTTGAATGTTAAGGTGGTGGTTCATAGGTTCATAGATTTAGTGGTTAAACATGAGTGCTATGCCACCACCTTTCTTTGATAGTCTATCTGTGTGGAGGATTTTATAGCTAGGGGGAAGAATTACCTCACTTTTGATGTGGGGTTTGAGCCAGGTTTCTGTTAGGAGGAGGATGTCAGGGGAGTATGTTTTTATGGTGGCATGCAGATCTTGGGTTTTATTACATACGCTTCTTATGTTTAGGCACAGGATGAGGAGATCAGATTTTTTTTGTAGGCTGTGATTAAAGAGAGATGAGGGGTATTTTGAAGGAGGTTAGTGGTGGGGTTAGGGGAGGTGGGGTCAGGGTTAGGGTGGATGTCCTCACTATGGGTTAATTTAGAGTGGGAAGCATGTACAAGTTTAATATAAATAGTTAAAAGTTTGTCATATTTTAGGGATATTTTTTGCTTAAATCCTCAAGCAAACAGACGCTAAGGTATGTCTATAGAGCTGTATAGTACTGATTAGGTTATGGTACTGTAAGTTTTTTTCTTGTTTAAATTCAGCTTAAAATTAAATTAGAATAACTTATCTGTTTAATGGTAGGTTTCATTTTGGATTTGACTGAGTTCACACTACAGTTCAGGTAATGGGCAGGAGGGAGTTTAGCAGTGGGAGAGTGGGTGAAAAGAAAAAAAAAAAATACCTAGTGTTTGCCCGATGGAGTGCGCACAGCCCTTTTCTGTAACACTATAGATAAAGAAGGCACATACACTTTGTTTTTCACAATTTGTTTTTCTTTTGCCATAGTATTGGTCCCCGCTGTGGTACAGGAACTACAGGAAGGTGTCCACAAGTAGTAGGAGAGTGGGGGGACAACGGTCGTGTGGTAGTTTCAATTAACTGTTAATAAAAAAGTTAGAGAAGAATAGGAGTACAAGGTTAGGAGAAGGATATGGCAGCTCAAGATAGTACATCTATATCATTTGCATAGAACTAGTAGCTAACGCTGCAGTTAATGGCGCTGTGCATGCTTGGTGAAATGCATTAATGAGCACTTAGAAGTCTTGCTGTGGATAACCTTAATCATCTAACTATATCAGCTTAGCAACTGCAACAAAAGTATAAACTAAGTATAACAAAACACTAGCAGCATGTGCTCATGATTCTTAGAATACTGTCCACATTAATAAACACTAAACTTTTGTAAGTTAAAAACAATTAACTCTGTGATTTCAGCATTATGCAAACAGAAAGCAGTAACAGTCTACACTACATTCAGCAAACAACAGTAATATCAGTCTACACTAGTTATTTACACATCTTATAATTCTGTTTCTGGTTAGCAAGTACAATTTAGTAGAATTGGTATTACTGATATTGATATTAATGCCAATATTTTTCAGCACAGGACCATCTGGCATATAGGTGCAATGACCATCACATGCGTATATGCAGTCCTTGTTGCCATACCCCTCAACCTGGAAACATCAAAAATCTGGACAAGGCTCATGAAAAATAGGTACAAATCTGTATGCTGATTAACATAAAATTTGCATACATAATTATGTAACCCTGCCCACTCCAATGGAATTGTGGGATACCAACTTTCAAACACAAGGCTGAAGAACAGACAACCAAAATATGGCACCAGACTCCCCCTGCAGCCATTCCAATGTCCCATTACCTGGCTATTTCTCAACATTTACCATAAACACTAATGTGTGCATGCATACTGCTTTACTTCTACAATGATTATTTGGATTTTATTTTTACATTTTACAGCACAATGCACAACCACTAATAGATATATGCTAAACAAAGCAATACAGTCTCACAATGAAAATAGACTTGGGATTAAAACTTATCTGCCCTTGAAACTCACATTCATTGAAACAGCATTGAAACCCACATGACATCCAAAGAAAATGCATCTAGCCAGTGATGGATAAAGATTACCTTTGGACTGTTTTCAAATCATAGGCCCCTTGCACACAAAACAAGAAGCATACACCTTCCTGACTTTATTAAATTATATTCCTTGTATAATACAGCACACTTGTTAGACTTAAGTTAGAGCACATTTTAAATTTATTGTTTGAACATTTTTCCAGTAGGCAATGAAACAAAATGCATGAACCAATAATGACAAAACTGCCCAATTCAGAACATTTCCATCATAAAGGTCTACTTTCACACACACACACACACACACACATATATATATATATATATATATATATATATATATATATATATATATATATATATAAATAAATAAAATGACAGTAGTGTAAGCCATAGGCATCTTGCACAGCTTCTCGCACTTATTTTCAATTTCAGTTTTTTTTTTTTGCAGGGGGGGGGGCAAAAGGCCAAAAACCAAGGACACATTTTAAACATTGCTTGTATAATTTTGGAAAGTTGCTAGAATAAAATGCTGTGTTACCATGATGCATTTCACACCAAGCCTTGGACCCAGGACCCTGTGCACTACAGTCAGAGCAACATACCACTATGCCAAATCAGCAGTTTCCTGAAAGATAGGAAGACTGAAACTTAAATGGCTATCGTTTAATGAATTCGGTTCTCACTTCTCACCATAGGCCTCAACCTCTTAGCACAAAAAACCTGGACAAAGCCAATAATGGGGGAATACAGCCCCAAAATAAGGACACATTTCAAATACTGATCTTATAAACTTAGAAAACTGCTAGAATAAAAGGTTTTCTGTTACCATTTATTTTCTCTAGAATCTGAAATCTGAAATTCAAAATGCCTGTCATTCTTTAGTGAAGTCAATCCTTCAGTGATTTGCCTCAAAAATCCTGAAAACCACAGATTTAATGAGGAACAGAACAGAACAGAACAAAAATACGAGGCATAAATTCACAAGTGGTGGTGGCTGGAGACTTTAGTCTCTTTTTATCTGTACCCAAGGTACAGGGTTTGAGCCTGAGTACCTCTAGCCACCAGGTGTATTTTCACACACACTAATTACTGTATAAATATTAGGGTGGTACTAGCTGGACAGTAGATTCTGGAAGCATGAATACCATTTTATTTGTATATGTCATTAAAGAAAATGTGCATGATTTTCCATAAATGACATACTTTTACTTGGGGATGTAGCCTAAATTTTCAGAACTGTTCATTAACTTCCAAGAATGCCTCCACTGCCCATAAAGTGTAGTCCCTCCTCACACTGGAGAATGTATGTTTCACTATGCAAAGCCTGGGATTCTGATTTTATTTAAGTAAATACAGAACTGTATACCACGGTAAACATGCTAAACATTTTGCTACCAAAAAGCAATACATTGTTTTAAAAATGTGACATGCTTGGTGTATGCTTACAAATGACAGCACTTTTAACCAGAAATGTTAATAAAGGACTTTTATCTTTTAATGGTCAAAGTCTTATTTTATAATGGTCAAGGTTAGGCAATAGTGGTGTAGTGGTTAGTGTTGTAGCCTCACAACAAGAGGTTCTCCCATTTGATTCTCAGCTGGAGTGCCTTCTGTGTGGAGTCTGCATGTCCTCCCTGCAGTCGAGTAAAGTTTAAAGACATGCAGGTAGGTGCGTGCATGAATGGGTGTGCCTTCTTTGAAGGTTGGGCATCTGGGTGGCAACTCGGCACCGTAAAGCTCCACTGCCAATCATTAGTGGACCAGAGTGCTGCTGTGGCAACCCCTAACTGGGAAAAGCTGAAAGACATTATCTTATAACGGTCAAGAACTTAAAATAGTGAATGATCATCACCGTCACTTTAGAAAGCTGGACTTTTTTTCATTCCCTACTAACCACTGAAAATGGAATTTACTTCTGAAATTATACAAAGTGGTAGAAATACTTTTGAATATTCTGAGTATCTAGTAATGTTCCTTGAGACGTGTTGAACAAAATATTTCTTATATATTTACTTCTGATTAATCCAGACTAGCTGCTCTTTATAGTACATTAAGTATGTTTTGCGGGCTGTAATTTATTGATTCACTAAACAAGAGTTTTACTTAGCAGTATGGCCCTATTTATGAATTTTAAAACATACATTAATATTTTGTTATCTCAGAGTTACACTATACAGTGTGCATGTCCTTATACCCAGAAAAACTCTGTCTGCGATACCTTTAGCAGACTCCGTTCACTTGAAAATACAGAAATAACTCTGTCTCTGTTCACGAGAATACCTTAAAAGCAAAAATACAGAAATAACTCCATTCACAAGAATAACTTAAAAGCATGCTTGCAGCAGCAGTCATTTCCTTCCCAAGAAGCAAAATCCTTCCCGCTCGCAATCCATTCAGACAGTGAAGCCAACCGGAAATGCGTGCACGTAAGCCTGAGCTCAATTCCAACAGGCTGACAGAAATGACATCATCGCGCATATGATGATGCCAGCTTAAAACGTGAATAAAAAAAAAAATTAAAGAAAAAAAGCTGGGAAAAAAATCAGAAATGAAGAGGTGCCACTCGGGAATCATGGCACCACATTATTTGGACCCCAAAACTCAGGAAAAACTGAGTCATTTGGTATGGTTGGGAGGTATGCTTGTTACTGTGTGTACATGTGATGCAGTCAGTAATATTTTTGCTACATATGTGACTGTGTTGTCTTTCTCTTTACTTTCACACCACAGGATCCACAGTACAACACACAATGTCTCAAGAATGGGAGTTTGTGCGTGGTATGCTATTACCTATGCTTCATACATGTCATTGTTGTTAATCCTGTTGTTGTTCTCCATTAATACTGCATTCTTCTTCCATTCCTAGGTCAGTCTGCATCATCTTCATCATGTGAACATATGAGTGGTATGTGTATGTCAGACCTTCTGTATGTTTTAACTGTGTTCACATGGTTAATGGTGGAAATGTTGCAATCACTAATGCTGCTTTTTTCCCTACAATAGTTGAAGTTCATCCCTCTTCAACAGCACCATCCTCCCATGAGGAGCTGTCAGATGTGTGTTTTGTTTGTATTCCTCATGTATGTCTTGCATGTTGGCTTTGTAACCTAATTCTTTATTCCATGTATGCACATATGTAGAGTCTGTGAAACATACATACAGTAGACCTCATGTAAAGTCATTATTATTTGTGACATTGCATTGAGATATACATGTCATATGTCTTTGATGCTATCCATCATGTGATGTAAGTACATTGTCCTGAGCTGTGTCTTTTGTATCTTCTTTTAGCACATAAGCTATCTGTATCATCCATCAGCCCATCCAGGGATCATGATATGGTATCAGATGTGTCTCAGCATGGTATTATGGCCCCTGGCACACAGGACCTTGATATGTTGGGAGAGTTGGTCCAAGATGTTGGCAGTGATGTTGCTGCAGCTATAGCCTCGGATGTGAAGAAGAACTTGTCTTTGCCATTCGGAGGATGATGGGACATTAGATGTTGAACAGGATGAGGTAACTGAATGAAAGATCCCAGTTGAGACCGCACTGATGGAAGTTCCCCAAAACAAACTGAAACAGGGCATTGTGGTAGATGCAGGTGTGCAGATGGTGTGCATGAACAGTTGTCAGAAGGTATCTGCCTCCTGTTCCCAGCAACATCATCGATCTGCATCCGTGCACTTGCACATGCCACAAATCATGTGGCACAGCATGTACATGTGATGCATGAAGAATAGGAGCCCATACATAATGAGATAATGGCAGCACTGGTCACTCAAAACGATAGTATGCTAGATGTGGCATGGTCAGTAGAAACCCTAGCCTCTGTGGTACTACAGCAGTGTTGTAGTACAAGCAGGATTCTGTGTGCCCTGACTGTGCTCAACAGATTGCAACATGAGAGAGGCAGACCACCTCTCCACAGAGCCACCATTGCCCATCAAGCATCAATGTCTGTGGTCCAACATGCACACAGTTCCACTGCTGGCCCATCTGCTGTGGTCCTACTAGTTACACCAAGGCCTTTAACTTGCAGTCATGCTCTTTCACCTTAACATGGTATGTTGTCACCCCATCAATCACTCTGTAGAGCAACCTGGGCCAAATGTCTCTGGCAAGTTTGGGGTAGAATGGACTATGGAGTGAGATGTCAGCAAGGTCACCCTAAACTGTGTTAGAATGTGTCCAACAATGTCATAAATAATAGCTGACTCTTACTGATATATATTGTTTTGCAGCTATTACTGTGATATTTTTGTTTGTGGCTATTAAATATTTTGCATTATGTCCCATGTTCTTTCCTTTTTCATGTTATTAGGAATTAGTAGTGCTGCTGTGTGCCCCTTATTGTGTTCCACATACAGACTCTGAGTGTGTATGTATACCTGTGCCAGTTGTGCCCTGAGCTGATGATCCCTGTTGGGACAAATTTGCATATTTTCATATTGTAATATATTATGATGATGCTGATGTTATGTCTGATGCTCAGTGTGTACATCTACTGGGTACTTGCCATTAGATGCAATATGTGCTGCTGTGGTGGGGCAACACCTGAACTTCAATCTGTGTACTCATGTATGTGTGGCTTGTCATGGCTCAAAATTGTGGGTCAGACTCTGCCTTGTTGTTAGGGCCTGCACTTTTGGTCACACCCTACATTGCCTATGCCTGTGTCTTCTGCCTCATATGCCCTACTGCTCCTCCTCTGATATGTGTGGGATGTCATCTTCAGATATCTGGGGTTCCTGGGGTAGTTCACCAACACCTGCAGACAGAAGACCACTAAGTGCTCTAGTTAGCATGTTGTGCAGCATAGCGCATGCTATTATAATCTGTGCTGCCTTGTCAGGTGTGTACTGCAGTGCAACCCCAGATATGGCCACACATCTGAACCTAGCTTTCAGTACAGGGAACAGATGCTCTATGGTGTTTCTGGTTGTTGTGTGTGTGATCTATTGTAGGCCACCTATGCAAGGTTGGATGGGATCATGGTACAGTGTCATTAGCCATGGCTCAAATGGATAACCAAAGTCACCTGTTGTGGGAGATGATAACACATTAAGTCAGAATGGATATTGTTGTGAAGGGTATTTTTAGCTTAGATCCTAGCTGTGCTCCAGTACTTACCCAGTAGTACTCCCTCAGGTATATCACTTTGCTGGAATGCAGCCCACAGTCCACTTTCCCTCCATATGGCAGCTGATGGACAGCCAGCCCTTTCTGTTTATGTATCAATCTGCTTCACAATGCACTGGTTTTGGTAGGTATGTGTGTGAAGTCTATTGCACTGAATATATGAGGGTAGTTTGCTATGCTGTAAAACTGGTGAATTACTGTTCTCCGCTCCATGGGAGAGGGCGGGAAGTGTTTATAGTCCTCCATCTTGATACACATTCCTTCCAGGAATTTTGCCGGGGATATGGCTAGCAGCTGGCTAGGACACTTCCACAGTATCCCCCATGAGTCTCTGGAATGTTCCAGATGCAAGTAGACCCAGGTTCAGACACACTTTGGTTTCAAGGGGGATGGGATTTCCTCACAGGGTCTGCACTGACATGTGTGGGGCACACATGTTGCAGACAGCCTGCACTAGTTGTCTGTCTAGGTGATACCTATCGATTGTTTGCTGGTCTGACAACTGATTTGGCTGCAGCCTTGCTCTGACTCTAGCTCACTGCCTTCTAGGGTGCACAGCCTCATTTATGGTTTGTATCACTGCAACTCGTTTATTTATTTATTGCATTTGTTTACTGGGAAAGTCCACTGGACCTGAAATGAGCCCATTTTCAGTGGAAGCCCTGGGAGAAAAGCTCCACATTTAATTACATACAAAGAAAGTTTATACAACAATACAGAGTATATAAAGCAATAGTAGTACATTAAAACAGAATAATTTTGAAGATGACATGGAATACATTTGATAACGACAGTGAAAAACAAAGACTTTGGCAAATTTAAAACACTGGACCACACCCAGTTTGGTTTTGTGAAGGGCTGATCTTTTCTCCTGAACCTTATTGACTTCTTTGAATCAGTCTCCAGAGCCGTGGATGAGGGTAAGGCAGTCCACACAGCCTATCTGGACCTCGCCAAGGCCTTTGACACCATCCCCCACTCTGGAATCATAGATAAACTTAGTAAGCTGGGCATTAATCCCTACGTCACTCGATGGGTTGCCAACTGGCATACTAACAGAACCCACACTGTAAAAGTAGCTGACTCCAAATCCAGCTCCAGACAAGTGACAAGAAAAAACATGTACCCATGAATTATCACATAGGTGGCAGTACACTAAACACCAAAAGTGTGATAAGAGACTTAGGGACACAGGTGGACAGTGGTCTCACCTTCAATAACCACATCACCACAACAGTCAGGAAATCTTTCTATGTGGCACATCTCATCACTAAGGGCTTTTCATCCAGAAAAAAGGAGGTCATTGTCCCACTGTACTCATCCCTCATTAGACCCATTATAGAATACAATGCCCCATTTGGTATGTACCTCTCAAGACATCTGCAACAACTGGAAAGGCCGCAGAAATACCTCACTAAAAGAATCACAGGCCTAAAGCAGATGCCCTATGCTGACCGCCTTAAAAAACTCCAGCTATACTCAGTCGCATATCGTCTACTCTGAGGTGATCTCTGCTTAACATACAAGACCATGTCAAACCCAGAGCTGTTGGACATGCTACACTTAAAGAAATCCCAATACCTCAGAGCCACATGCTCCAGGGATCTAAATCTTGTCATCACAATAAACAAAACATGCTGGAGGGATAGGTTCCTGACCCAGAGACTCCCCAGACTCTGGAACAGACTGCCCATACATGTCAAGCAGAGTGCCTCTTTGGCCCTCTTCAAAAGGAACCTTGATGATTGGATGGGAGAAAGGAAATTTACCCCGGTGATCATGTCAGTCGCCCTGCTAGACAAGGGTCCAGGGAAGTAAATAGTGTGGGAAGAAATAGCCAGGGAATTGTTATGGCTAGGCTTGTATAGGCCCTAGGGCCAATAGCCTAGTACCAACCTATGAACCTATGAGCCTAAAATTGTTTTACAATCATGGTTTGAAAGTAGGAATAGGAAAAGTGTAAATATATAAGTATTTTATTAGCAGTGCAAGAAATTAACCTAAAGGGTAAAATGAAGGAGGCAAAAGGCCTAAGATAGGGATAATGCAGGCTAAAGTGACAGCAGAAGAAGTTAGTATGGTAGAGAGAAGGGGAAGATAGACTAGTGTGAGTAGAGGAGTAAGGGTTCTGAGAGGGGTCAGTTTTTGGGGTTGACTGTCGGGGTGCAGGTGCACATCCAGTGTAAGGAGAAATGAAGTCTGAGGGATTTTTTAAAGGAAGTAGGATTACTGATAGTCCTGAGTGAAGGAGGGAGATTATTCCATACCTTGGAGACAGTAAAAGAATATAGCATTTGGCCGGCTTAGGTTTGTGAACATTCACTAGCATTTTGTTTTCAGACCTAGTTTTAAATTAGGATTGTACATAGTCAGAATGGAGGAGAGAGATGGGCAGGCTGTTGGGTAGCAAATGAGTTTATGGGCAGTAGTTAGTTGTAGATATGTGAGGTGGTGTTTAGTTGATGCAGAGAGGAACAGTGGTGGGTGAAGAATTTAGTATTTCTAGCAAATATGGTAACTTTGTTGTAGCATGAGTCAAGTTTAGTTTTTAGGGAGGACTGAATATTGGTGAGGATGGGGGCACCATATAAGAGAGTCGGAAGCAGGAATG